>NC_134833.1:167820511-167955868 GCF_004210375.1 Tachypleus tridentatus | reverse complement strand
GGACATTATGGAACAAGAGCATATGGTTGTTGTCAGTAACCAGCAGCGACTAACTGCAGAGACAGATGAAGTCAGTCATCAGCTTCACGCGATCGACTTCAACAGTGGACCACTTATGAAGATCAGTTTGGTTGTCTGTTAGAAAGACTAGAGCTATTGGAAGCACAGGTTCAAGATTTTTCACTCAAAACCACTTTAGAAGAAAAGAAAGAACAATTATCAAGATATCAGGTACTCAGCTAACCAAATAACATTTTATACCTAGTAATACATGTTATGATAAATGATGCATGGGATGGTTACTCTTCAATAACCTTTGTTATTAAATTTAACTTCCTTTTAAATAATGAATGAAGTAATTTTGTGTTGATTGTATTTTTAACAATAATGTTTGTAACATTTTTGTTATTGTAGTGATATTTATAGCATGAAAAATGATACTTTGTTTTTTATTTACTAACTTAAAATGTGGTTTTATGTTGACTGTGAAGTTTATATCACATTTGAGCATGACAGAGTTATTCTTTCCATATAGAGTGAGCTGCAATTTGAGTGTAATTTTTAACTGCATGTTTTAAATATGCAATGTTATTTGGATTATCAAACAGCTTGTTTCAAGAATGTATAGTGCCACATTTAGTGTTTTTAATTCATGCACTGCACCTTGGTGTCCTTTACATTTCCTAACAGGCCTTGATCAATGATATAGAGGCTGAGGAAAGAACTTGGCCCATCCTTAGCAGTCTTGCTGTCATCCTGGACCAAGTAAGCAACTAATATCTGATGAATGAAAGACAAGTGATATGGGATTCTGATATACCTTTAAATAGTTTTAGTCTGAATGTTTTGACAAACACTTGTAACCTTACTGATTGATTAGCATTTTGTCTTAATATCATTAAATGGAGTGTTTACATTAAAAAATATATATTCTTTATTTTTAAGAAGAACTACATTTTGCTAAGTGTTTCTAACATCACCAGGTGGATACATTTGAGTAATAAGCAGTAAAGCTACACACTATATTATCAACAGTGATATACACACTATATTATCAACAGTGATATACACACTCTGTATTATCAACAGTGATATACACACTGTATTATCAACAGTGATATACACACTGTATTATCAACAGTGATATACACACTGTATTATCAACAGTGATATACACACTATATTATCAACAGTGATATACACTACTATATTATCAACAGTGATATACACTATATTATCAACAGTGATATACACACTATATTATCAACAGTGATATACACACTATATTATCAACAGTGATATACACACTATATTATCAACAGTGATATACACACTATATTATCAACAGTGATATACACACTATATTATCAACAGTGATATACACACTATATTATCAACAGTGATATACACTATATTATCAACAGTGATATACTACATGGTTATACAACAAAATAAAAACAGTTATTAATTTTATTTTATACTTGAATCATGTTTACTTTGTTTTCTTATAAAGAGAGCTTCTGTAATTTTTCTTCAATTCATAATATTTTTCTGTCAGTTTTTAACGTTCAGTACACAAAAGAGTTTTATTTTGGCTTGTGTGTTTCAACCAGGAAAGTCCTTTTAAATGTTCTGTTAGTCCTGTAAACACTTGATAACTGGTTTCATCAGTGATCACAGTCTTTAGATGCAACTTGTCTACAGATTTGTACTGGTTTCATCAGTGATCACAGTCTTTAGATGCAACTTGTCTACAGATTTGTACTGGTTTCATCAGTGATCACAGTCTTTAGATGCAACTTGTCTACAGATTTGTACAATACAATTTGGGCAAGATTTTGTTATGGTAGGAAGGAAGATTTCATATCTAAATCAGTATTACATCATTTAATTCTTTTTGAATGATTTGTGAAATTCTAGGAATATACAGTATAAAACAAAATTGTTTGGATGGCACGTGAGAGATGGTGTAAGACAGTGAAACATTGTTTGGATGGCATGTGACAATCAGGGTATAAAACATCAAAAATTGTTTGGATGGCATCAGACAATCAGGGTATAAAACAATAAAATCATTTAGATGGCATCAGAAAGTCTTGCTATAAAACAATAAAAATTGTTTGGATGGCATGTGAAAGTCATGATATAAAAGAATAAAAAACAACTTCTTCTTGAGTTTCTTCAAGAAAGTTACAATAATCATTGATCGACCATGTTCGTTCATGTGCAGTTTAAAATTGGAAAAATAAAACCCTTAAAAATTATGAAGACATTGTTTTACCAAAATCAAATAAGAGAATTCTTTTGCTTTCATAAGTCATTGTAGTTACCTCAGTTGCACGGTCACTAATTTAAATAATTTGTAAGATTATATAATGATTTTATTCTCAAGTAATAATTGAACTTTGTTATTCTAAAAAGTCACCAAAAACCTCATTAAAAAATAAATAACTCGTACAAAGATTTACAATTCATAGTTGGAATAGAAAATAATTAAATGGTAAAATAATAAATGTGTTAGTTATTAACATAAACCTTTCAAGTATCAGCATTAACATTTATAGAAGAAGCACACAAAGTGTAATTTACATAAACTGGTTTTCTAATCGTTGCAGTCTATCAGACGTTAGGCACACTGGAAAGTCTCTAAATGTAGCATACATTGTATGTACCACAGAACACATTGATAAAAACGTTATACACCAAACTGAATGTCTCAATAACATTAACAAGTTCTCTACTAAAATAGTTATAGAACTGTTAATAAATTTTAAAAATGATGGACAATAGATGTAACATACAAATAAATTGAAACAGTCCATGGAATAAATAAAACCTAATTACGTGCATTATCTTATATGTAGAAAATATTAGCATACTTTTATAAGAAACTTGGGAAAGACTATCATGTACGTATCATATAATGTTACGACTAAGTGATTTTTCACCCATGGAATGGTAGTTAAACACATGTTAAGAAAATTACATAAGAAACCAACCCCAGGAAACATTTAAAAATAAAGTATAACAATTGCCTATAAGTGAAACAAGGCATAACTTTAAGATGAGGTTAAAAGAACTCCAGAAACCCCCTTTCCAAGTCCATAAACTTATGAATAAGCAGTTCCTCTGAACAGAATGTCACAGTGCTAAAATATGAATCTGGCAATACCTGAAGTAGGATCAGAGAGACCTTGTTAATAAAATCAAACAGTCCCACAAGTAGCCAAGTACATCTCTGTTCACGTCTTTGATCAGTATTCCTCCACACATTCCTAGTCTTACACAAATATATCTTACAACATTTTCACATTTATTTACATTTTGTTTGTTTTGCTGTTCAGCTAAAGATAAGTAATGTATCAATTTGAGCACATCCATATGCACGTGCATATGTAACCACTATCAATATTAAAATTGAATTAACTTGTTGAATCTTTAAGTTAATGTTAAATCTTTCTGTACCGTTAACACTTGTGTACATGGAAGTGATTGCATTAGTGATCAAAATGTTGTACCTGTTTTTAAGATATTCTTCCATACTGTAACTTACAATAAAATGATACTTATAATCAGTAAATAAACTCAAAACAAAACTGTTAAACTTTTGTTACATTTCTTTATGATCACCAGATGGCATAAATATACAGCATACCAAATAATTAATAAAACTACTTTATGATCACCAGATGGCATAAATATACAGCATACCAAATAATTAATAAAACTACTTTTTTACATTCTATAGTTTCTGTTTATAAAATCCTAACTTGGGTATTTGCCCCTTGTGTTACTAAAGCTTCTTCTTGTGACATAAACTCTGTATTTTTCATCACAAAACTCAAAGATTCTGACAGTCACTGTAAGATATGTATTCACATGAGTGTCTGTTAAAGAAACAATTCACTGTGCTCTGAGATGTTTTCAGAATCACTTCACTCAGAGATCTATTTTAGATTATTTTACTTTCTGCTTCTTATACAAATGTTCTATTACAGATTGTTCATATTGACTTGAAAAATCTTCTTTCACATGTTTTAATTTGTTATTTACACTTTACTGTATTCTGTTGTGTAGGTGACATTTTAAAGACTTTAAGAAAAACTAATTCTATTGATGGATTTCATTCACATTTGATTCCATTTCATTCTAATGTCATGTTTACAGTTGAAAATGAAGTCAATGGAAAGGTTTTAAAGGAATGTTTTGTATTCCATATCATTGTTTTCACAAAGGAATGTTTTGTATTCCATATCATTGTTTTTCACAAAGGAATGTTTTGTATTCCATATCATTGTTTTCACAAAGGAATGCTTTGTATTCCATATCATTGTTTTTTCACAAAGGAATGTGTTTGTAAGATTATATTCATTGGAATTTTTTCACTATCCTATACAAAAAACAGTGGTTATAAAGAGATGTGTTAGAAACATTTGTTCTTCCCAGTGAGACTTTTAACAGAGATAAAAGCATTAAAATCACATTTTTACTTGCAAACTAAAGGTATACTCTTACAGTTAAACATTTGATGTTATCATGGCTAAAAAATAATTACAACCAACAACATATTTATTTTTATGTCATATATCACATAGGCTTCCCAGATGACATTAAAAAAAATTAAAGAATACAATATTGACTTACACGTGAAACTTTCCTTCCTACCATCAAAACAAAATTGTATGGCACACATTTGTTGTAAAGACTGTGGCAATACTTACATTGGAGACAGTGTAGTATCACTGCTGATAATTCAAGATGTAATAGTTTTTTGTTGCAATGGAGAGTTAATGAACTGCAATTGCCTTTTGAAGGAGATAAAACTTCAGTTTCTGTATAAAAGTCAGAACATTGTACAGCTGAAGTTGTAGTCCATGAAAGCTCTCAAACCTATATAATAGTCTAATGTTATTCACATGACAATACAACTATATTATTTATTTTATTCAGTTTTGTATAATAAGTACTTCCTTTAAGTTAATGACAAAAAGCATTTATAACTAACATAAGTTAAATGTATTTTGATTTGTGGTTAACAACTACTGAAAATCTATTGCATTCATAGGATCATTTTTTATTGTCTTTATATTCATTACAATTTGAAAATAAGAAATTCGTTTGTTTAAAACTTCTATTTATATAAATAATATTCAATTGTGCATCTTCATATATGTTGTCTGTAAATATAGTAAAATATTAAACTCAACACTAATTTTAATTTATTTCAATGTTAACAGGAAATTATAATTATTTAAAAGCCAGTCTTTTGAAATAAATATTACATAAATTGTTAGCACATTACTGGTTTACATGTTTCACCTCTGATTTGAAGGCTCTGCTTACTGAGATGAAAGATAGAGAACGTGAAGTTGACTCTTTGAGTGATAGCACCCAAGAACTGATAGAAGCTAGTGGTGAGATGAGGCTATCAATGGGAGTTTCTCAAATTACATCCCGCTACCAATCACTGCTCTTAACCTGCAAGGTTAGGAAACTATAGTTTATTCATAACTGTGATAGTCAAGTTATAGAAGCGTATGATGAAAAGTCCACCAGATAGATTTTACTGAAAGTATAATAAACATGTTTAAAGATTTGCACTCTTCTGAAGAGTTATTTTAGTGTCAATGTATCTACCCTTGCCACTTTAAGAGAAGTGTGTATTTACTCTGGTATCTGAAGTGTCAACATATAAATGTGTAGTTTAGTGTCTGGAAAAGATAATGTAAACATATAGATATGTGTTTAGTGCAGTCTCTGGAAAAGGTAATGTAAACATATCAAAATATTTGTTTACTCTGGTGTATGGAAAAAGGGAATAAAAGCACATAAATATCCATTTCCTGTGATGTCTTAGAAAGGAAATATAAATATATATTTAATGTGGTATCTCAAGGGTAAACATATCAATATGTCTTTTCTCTGATTTCAGAAAAAGGAAATATAAATATATATTTAATGTGGTATCTCAAGGGTAAACATATCAATATGTCTTTTCTCTGATTTCAGAAAAAGGAATTATAAATATATAAAGATCTATTAACTGTAATGTTTGGAAAAGGGAATGTATGCATATAAATATTTATTTACTGTATTTTCTGGAAAATGGAATGAGAACAAAATAATGTCTTTTAACTATAGTCTCTATAAAATATAATGTAAACAGACAAATACCTATTTACATTGGTGACTATCACTATAGTCTCTATAAAATATAATGTAAACAGACAAATATCTGTTTACTTTGGTGACTATCACTATAGTCTCTATAAAATATAATGTAAACAGACAAATACCTGTTTACTTTGGTGACTGTCACTGTAGTCTCTATAAAATATAATGTAAACAGACAAATACCTGTTTACTTTGGTGACTATCACTATAGTCTCTATAAAATATAATGTAAACAGACAAATACCTATTAACTTTAGTGACTATCACTATAGTCTCTATAAAATATAATGTAAACAGACAAATATCTGTTTACTTTGGTGACTATCACTATAGTCTCTATAAAATATAATGTAAACAGACAAATATCTGTTTACTTTGGTGACTATCACTATAGTCTATAAAATATAATGTAAACAGACAAATATCTTATTACTTTGGTGACTATGACTATAGTCTCTATAAAATATAATGTAAACAGACAAATATCTGTTTACTTTGGTGACTATTACTATAGTCAATAAAATGTAATGTGAACAGACATACCTATATACTTTGGTGACTATGACTATAGTCTCTATAAAATATAATGTAAACAGACAAATATCTGTTTACTTTGGTGACTATCACTATAGTCTCTATAAAATATAATGTAAACAGACAAATATCTGTTTACTTTGGTGACTATCACAATAGTCTCTATAAAATATAATGTAAACAGACAAATATCTGTTTACTTTGGTAACTATGACTATGGTCTCTATAAAATATAATGTGAAAGACAAATATCTGTTTACTTTGGTGACTATCACAATAGTCTCTATAAAATATAATGTAAACAGACGAATATCTGTTTACTTTGGTGACTCACAATAGTCTCTATAAAATATAATGTAAACAGACAAATATCTGTTTACTTTGGTGACTATCACAATAGTCTCTATATAATATAATGTAAACAGACAAATATCTGTTTACTTTGGTGACTATTACTATAGTCTCTATAAAATATAATGTAAACAGACAAATATCTGTTTACTTTGATGACTGTCACTGTAGTCTATAAAATATAATGTAAACAGACAAATATCTGTTTACTTTGGTAACTATGACTATAGTCTCTATAAAATATAATGTGAAAGACAAATATCTGTTTACTTTGGTGACTATCACAATAGTCTCTATAAAATATAATGTAAACAGACAAATATCTGTTTACTTTGGTGACTCACAATAGTCTCTATAAAATATAATGTAAACAGACAAATATCTGTTTACTTTGGTGACTATGACTATAGTCTCTATAAAATATAATGTAAACAGACAAATATCTGTTTACTTTGGTGACTATCACAATAGTCTCTATAAAATATAACGTGAAAGACAAATATCTGTTTACTTTGGTGATTAGAAAAGGGTATATAAGCACAAGCTTACTTACTTTAGTAACAAGAGAAGGAATGTAAACAAATAAATATTCATTTATCTTGATCTCTCAAAAAAGGGAATACAAACATAGCTGTTGTTTTATATATATACATGTTTTATTTTTAATTATCTGGTTAAAGGAAGTGGAGGGTTGCGTTTTGCTGACTTCTATGTTAAGTGAGTGTATTATCGTTTATGTAGATGTAGAGGTATATAATTATTTTTGTCATTTGTGGTTCACATAATGTTATTTCATTATTATTACACTTTACCATGTGTCTTATTGACCATTTCAGTTATTACAGAAAGGGTGGTGTTACAGATTTTTTCGTGTTCTATGTTCTTAAAGTCTACCTTTTATTGTCATTTTTCTTTATACATCCTATTAGAAATCCACATTTCTCTGCATTAGGTAGTTACCAGTCTTTGTAATTGAGGCTTACTGTTTCTGAAATTATGCCATTTACCTAGTCTTAGCATGTTTTGGAGAGACATTTAACATAGAAATATATAGCTGCTGTTCTGTAATTTCCTTACTTCTTATTCATAGTAGTTTTTGTCAAGTGTTCAGGGTATCCATTGTGATGAGCAGTAATGCTTTCTTCATTTGTTTTATTGTTACTTTGTTACAAATATATGATGTTCATTGTGCAGTGGTATTTATCAGTATCTGTGGGCTCCCTGTAAGCTTCTCTGGTGAGTGAGTTATGTGTCTTAGTACCTGTGACATCTGGGAGTTTGTTAACTTCTTTACTAGTAAGTTGCTCTAAGAGATTCATGTTTGTTTAATTTATGACAGTAATTATTTTGCTTTAGGAACTGGTGCGGAAGTGTGAACAGCATGTGGAAGATCATATCAATTTTCAGGAGAAACACGATGAGTGTTCTAAGTGGATTATGGAAGCACAAGACAAGTATGCTGAGGTTACTGCTTTACCTAGTGGAAACCGAGCAGCTTTACAAGTCAAGTATGGTAGAAATAAGGCAAGTTAAATGTTTATATGTATGTACTTAAAATGACTAGATACTGCAGTAAGTATTAGAATAGTATTAACAAGTTATTTAGATATCTGAATGTATTATCCAGTGTTTGTAAGCTGTATAGATATTCAGATATATTATCCTGTGTTTGTAAGCTGTATAGATATTCAGATATATTATCCTGTGTTTGTAAGCTATATAGATATTCAGTATATTATCCAGTGTTTGTAAGCTGTATAGATATTCAGATATATTATCCTGTGTTTGTAAGCTGTATAGATATTCAGATATATTATCCTGTGTTTGTAAGCTATATAGATATTCAGGTATATTATCCTGTGTTTGTAAGCTATATAGATATTCAGGTATATTATCCTGTGTTTGTAAGCTATATAGATATTCAGGTATATTATCCTGTGTTTGTAAGCTATATAGATATTCAGGTATATTATCCTGTGTTTGTAAGCTATATAGATATTCAGATATATTATCTTGTGTTTGTAAGCTATATAGATATTCAGGTATATTATCCTGTGTTTGTAAGCTATATAGATATTCAGGTATCCCATTGTATTTTTCAGGTTTTATGGAGCTGGGTTTTTTATAGTAGGTGTCTGTAACCTGTTGTCAATAAATTTCAGTTATAAATAGACAATACAGAATCCACTGGATTTGAAATAATATATACTCCAAACAACTTAAATGTATTTACAAAAAAAAAGCTTTAAATAATTATATCTTTTTTTCCATCAAAGTCCATGGAGTAGGGTTCACTTACTTTAGAACATCTTTTCACAAGACAGATTTGTTTTTTCTACTCTGTCATTATAAGACAGTCAGTGATAAATTCACTTATGTTATCCAATTACTTTAGAACCTAATTGACACGAAATGTTCTTATTTTCTACTTTGTTATTGTAATACAAGCTGTGATTATTACACTTTAAAAGTCGACACTATACACCCTTAATGGTGAAACTCACAAATGCAGTCTAGGTTCGTTCGAATATATCTCCTACTAACTTTTTATTACTTTCACTAATTTCCTTTTCTTGCATTTCTTTGGTTACCTACATATATTACTCCACTGAGGACTAGAACCTTCTACAAACAGTGAGAAGTGATATAAAACTACTCAATGAGAGAAGTTCAGAAGGTTTGAGTATCATAAAGTAAATTCATGACAGTTGAACTACACAATAAGTTATTTGCAAATAGTTGTGTAATCATTTGTATAACTTCTCAAAATAACTTGCCTTAATGCTCATACAGTATAAACTAAATAATACCTTGTATTAAACTGAACAGTTGTGTATATCTAACAATATCTCATAATATACATTACCTAGAAAATATATATAGATATAGAGATTCTTTTAATATCCATTATCCACAAATTTAGTTACTACTGATGAATTATATTTAAAAAAAAAGATTAGGTGGAGATCGTCTCAGCCTCAGCTGTAATGTTTGAGTTTCACAGCCACTGAATAGACGTAATCTTAACTATAATATTTGACTTCCTACTTTAAATGCTGGTGTAAAAATTGTAGTTCTTGTTCTCTGTTTTCTTATGAGTTTGTTTTTCTTACCAACCCATAGGAGTTGATTCAGATGAAGAACACAGGGCTTAATCTAGTCAACAGTACAGTGCAGCTTGGAGAACAGCTACAAGTGGGAACATCACCTGAAGGGTGGAAACCACACAAACCATGTTACTGAACCTGCAGACTGTGTTTGACACCATTTTTGATGGTTCTACTAAACTTGACCGCTCACTTCAGTCCACCATGTTTTGTGGTCTGAATATGAAGATGAAGTGCAGGGTCTACAACAGTGGATAAAAACACTTCACAACAGTTAGAGGGCTCTCTGAAGCTTGTGACAACCTTGAATGAAAAGAAAAGACAGCTGCAAACATATAGAGTAAGTTGAAGTGTAAACTTATGTGTTCTTACCTTATATGGTCATGATAAAATAGTTTTAATATTGTTAATTGTTGTTATAAAAGGGTTTTCGTAGTATTTAGAGTTGTAATAAAAGATTCCTGATACTGTTTATTGCTGTAATAAAATAGTTTTAATATTATTTACTGCTATGATAAAGGATTTATAGTTTTGTTTACTGCTGTGATAAAATATTTCTAGTATTGTTTACTGCTGTAATAAGAGTTACAGTATTATTTGCTGCCAAATAAAACATTTCTGGTATTCTTTACTGCTGTAATAAGAGTTCTGGTATTTTTGATGAGGAGAAAATCATTGAAATCAAAATGTATCTCTGAACTGTGGCATGAGTACTATCAATAAACTGAAAAGACCAACAAAATCTCGAAAACATTTATTCTTACCAGTGAAGGACTGCCTCATACACACTACACCGATACTGCACTCACAAACCCGATTGTTCACAACAATCCATAATGCCGACCTATGAATCATTTAACTGGAACTTTGGTAAATATATAGCATGGGCATCTTCTAAATATGTAACATCAGCTGAAGCCTTTTTCAAAGACACTTTTAATTTTAAATATTTTCTTAAACAACTAAATCATAAAGCCTCAATGGCCAGTTTTGATGTAATCTCCCACTTCACAGAGGTCCTAACCACTGAAGCTTGTAAGATAGTTTGAGAACTTTATATCCAAGACCCCAACCCATTGATACACATCTTCAGTAGCCAATTAGCAACCCTCATAGAATTCACTACCACAAAAATTAACTTTATGTTTAATAACCAAAACTAGTTACAAATAAATGGCCTAAGTATAGGGGTTGCATGTAACTAGTTCTAGCCAACATTTTTATGACACAGATTGAATCTCAAGTGATCAGTTCAACCTTACACCCACTACTATACTGGTACAGGTATGTTGATGATACAATTACTGGATTCACATCTACAGAACACACTTAGTTTTTCAGTCACATTAACTCGATACACCCTAACATTAAGTTCACCTGTGAACATGAAAAAACTAACCAAATAGCATTTCTCAACCTCAAGATCACTAGAACTGATACACAATTCAACACAGAAATCCACAGAAAGAAATCACCCATACTGGATTATACAGTTCCTGGGACTCGGCATACAAAACAATACAAAAACCCAACATTATTAAGAAACCAAATAATCACAACCACAAAACTAGGCTCACCCGATAAAATTAATGATGAAATCAACAAATAAAACAACACTTCATCAACACCAACAAATTTCCTCAAAAAACTGTGGAAAAAATTATTGTACACAGCCAGACCAACAACAAACAAACTGTAATAAATCTCAAGATACTACAAACTACAAAACCTTACACTGCTGCATACCATATGCATTCCCAACATCAGCAGAAAAATAACCAACATTTGGAAAAACTTAAAACACAACATTCCAGTAAACACAGTTATTCACAAAGCTTTTGTGCTTGTAATAAGAACTCTACTCTTCTTTAATGGTGTAATAAGAACTCTACTCTTCTATTCACAAAGCTTTTCTGCTTGTAATAAGAACTCTACTCTTCTATTCACAAAGCTTTTCTGCTTGTAATAAGAACTCTACTCTTCTTTAATGGTGTGATAAGAAATTTTTAATATTGTTTACTGCTGTAATAAGAGTTTTAATATTATATATGTAAAAATAGCTGGTTTCAGTATAGAAAGAGCTAGTAGAGGGGCAAACAACGTTTTTACCTTCTTTAGTCATCATCAACAAAGAAAGGGTTACTGACCTGTAACTCACCACATGTTCGAAGGCGGTTGTGTAATTGAGTGTAGGAATGTGAGGGCATGCTTAGATGTTGGATTATATTTATTAATATAGGTATAAAGGTGTTCCTTTGTATTGGTTTATTTTGGACTTGAGTTGTTGTATAAGTAAGGCTTCTTTAATTTTGCATTTGTTTATGTTTGTTTCTTTATTTAGTATTTTGGTGTTTTCTATGGTTATGTTGTGTTTGTCTGATTTGAAGTGTTTGAAAACGTGTGAAGGTGACTTTTTTAGTTCTTCGAATCTAGTTTCCATTTTTCTACTTGTTTCTTCAATATAGAAGTCGTGGCAGTTATCACATTGTATTTTATAAATAATGTTGGTGTGGTGTTTGTCAGTGTAGTTTTTACATAGTATAGACCTTAGTTTTGTGCCTGGTTTTTGAATAAATTTTGTATTAACTGAAACGTCAAATTTTGTTACTAGTTTTTGCCAAATGTTGTTTATTTTTCTGCTGATGTTGGGAACATATGGTATGCAGCAGTGTAAGGTTTTGTTATTTGTTGTATCTCGAGATTTATTACAGTTTGTTTGTTGTTGGTCTGGCTTTCTTCGGTCATCGTCAGGTTCACAAAGAAAGGAAGAAGTAACTGACTGGAAGCTGACCACATGTTTGAAAGGGGTTATGTAACTGAGTGTCGAAATGTAGAGGACGTGCTTAGATGTTTGAATATATAATTTTATATTATTTATTTTATTATTATTATTTATTATGTTATTTTTAATATAGGTATAAAGATGTTCCTTTGTATTGGTTTATTTTGGGCTTGAGTTGTTGTATAAGTAAGACTTTTTTTAATTTTGCATTTGTTTATGTTTGTTTCTTTATTTAATATTTGGATGTTTTCTGTGGTTATGTTGTGTTTATTTGACTTGCATTGTTGGAAAACATATGAAGGTGACTTTTTGTATTCTTTGAATCTGGTTTCCATTTTTCTACTTCTTTCTCCAATATAGAAGTCGTGGCAGTTATCACAGTGTATTTTATAAATAATGTTGGTGTGGTGTTTGTCAGTGTAGTTTTCACATAGTACAGACTTTAGTTTTGTGCCTGGTTTTTGAATAAATTTGGTATTAACTGGAATGTCATATTTTGTTACCAGTTTTTGCCAAACATTGGTTATTTTTCTGCTGATGTCAGGAATATATGGTATGCAGCAGTATACCATTAAACCAGAGATTTACAGACTTGTACAATGAAACACAAACCAAATCAACACTAGGAACAACAGGGACAAAAAGATCTGCCACAACAAAAAACTAGAGAAACTGAGATGTAAACATTTCTAGTTCTGTTTACTGTTGTAATAAAATATTTCTAATATTATTTATTGGTGTAATAAGAGTTCTAGTGTTGTTTACTGTTGTAATAAAATATTTCTAATATTATTTTTTATTATTATTTACTGGTGTAATAAGAGTTCTAGTGTTGTTTACTGTTGTAATAAAATATTTCTAATATTATTTACTGGTGTAATAAGAGTTCTAGTGTTGTTTACTGTTGTAATAAAATATTTCTAATATTATTTACTGGTGTAATAAGAGTTCTAGTTTTGTTTACTGTTGTAATAAAATATTTCTAATATTATTTACTGGTGTAATAAGAGTTCTAGTGCTGTTTACTGTTGTAATAAAATATTTCTAATATTATTTACTGGTGTAATAAGAGTTCTAGTGTTGTTTACTGTTGTAATAAAATATTTCTAATATTATTTACTGGTGTAATAAGAGTTCTAGTGTTGTTTACTGTTGTAATAAAATATTTCTAATATTATTTACTGGTGTAATAAGAGTTCTAGTGTTGTTTACTGTTGTAATAAAATATTTCTAATATTATTTTTTTATTATTATTTACTGGTGTAATAAGAGTTCTAGTGTTGTTTACTGTTGTAATAAAATATTTCTAATATTATTTACTGGTGTAATAAGAGTTCTAGTGTTGTTTACTGTTGTAATAAAATGTTTCTAATATTATTTACTGGTGTAATAAGAGTTCTAGTTTTGTTTACTGTTGTAATAAAATATTTCTAATATTATTTACTGGTGTAATAAGAGTTCTAGTGCTGTTTACTGTTGTAATAAAATATTTCTAATATTATTTACTGGTTTAATAAGAGTTCTAGTGTTGTTTACTGTTGTAATAAAATATTTCTAATATTATTTACTGGTGTAATAAGAGTTCTAGTGTTGTTTACTGTTGTAATAAAATATTTCTGATATTATTTACTGGTGTAATAAGAGTTCTAGTATTGTTTACTGTTGTAATAAAATATTTCTAATATTATTTACTGGTGTAATAAGAGTTCTAGTGCTGTTTACTGTTGTAATAAAATATTTCTAATATTATTTACTGGTGTAATAAGAGTTCTAGTTTTGTTTACTGTTGTAATAAAATATTTCTAATATTATCTACTGGTGTAATAAAAGTTCTAGTGCTGTTTACTGTTGTAATAAAATATTTCTAATATTATTTACTGGTGTAATAAGAGTTCTAGTGTTGTTTACTGTTGTAATAAAATATTTCTGATATTATTTACTGGTGTAATAAGAGTTCTAGTATTGTTTACTGTTGTAATAAAATATTTCTAATATTATTTACTGGTGTAATAAGAGTTCTAGTGCTGTTTACTGTTGTAATAAAATATTTCTAATATTATTTACTGGTGTAATGAGAGTTCTAGTTTTGTTTACTGTTGTAATAAAATATTTCTAATATTATCTACTGGTGTAATAAAAGTTCTAGTGCTGTTTACTGTTGTAATAAAATATTTCTAATATTATTTACTGGTGTAATAAAAGTTCTAGTATTGTTTATTGTATTAAAATATTTTTTAATAATGTTTGCTGCTGTGATAAAAGATTGTTAATACTATTTGTTTCTGTGATTTGTGCTTAGAAAGCCGTTGAATCTTTTTGGCAGGGTTTACAACTAGATATTAACAGCCATCAGCAGAGTGTTGAAGATCTTCAAATTAAGGCTGAAGCACTTCCTGATCGAGATGAGGCGTGGATGAGATTTTGAATTCTATCGTCACTTCTCATTCTCAGCTTAAGGAAAGGGTTCAGGTGAGATGTTAATTGGACAATATTAAAGTTATTTTTTTCATATTACTTCTCACTTTTGATTAAGGAAAGCTAATACTTGAACAGACTTTTACCACTTTCCAGTACAAACAGAAGGAAAAGATTTGTTATTAATTAGCTTAAAGTAAAGGGTTAAAACAGTCTTTTATGACATTTACTAAAGTTGTATGTGGTAGTGATGTATTATATCAGTTAAGAGTGAAAGTAGTGATGTGTTGTATATCAAATAATAGTGAAAGTAGGGATGTATTGTGTATCAGATAATAGTGAAAGTAGTGATGTGTTGTATATCAGATAATAGTGAAAGTAGTGATGTGTTGTATATCAGATAATAGTGAAAGTAGTGATGTATTGTGTATCAGATAATAGTGAAAGTAGTGATGTGTTGTATATCAGATAATTGAAAGTAGTGATGTGTTGTATATCAGATAATAGTGAAAGTAGTGATGTGTTTGTATATCAGATAATAGTGAAAGTATGATGCGTTGTATATCAGATAATAGTGAAAGAAAGTGATGTATTGTGTATTAGATAATAGTGAAAGTAGTGATGTGTTGTATATCAGATAATAGTGATAGTGATGTATTGTATATCAGATAATAGTGAAAGCGATGATGTTGTATATCAGATAATAGTGAAAGTAGTGATGTGTTGTATATCAGATAATAGTGAAAGTAGTGATGTGTTGTATATCAGATAATAGTGAAAGTAGTGATGTATTGTGTATCAGATAATAGTGAAAGTAGTGATGTATTGTGTATATCGAATAAAAGTGAAAGTAGTGATGTATTGTGTATCAGATAATAGTGAAAGTAGTGATGTATTGTATATCAGATAATAGTGAAAGAAGCGTGATGTGTTGTATATCAGATAATAGTGAAAGTATTGATGTGTTGTATATCAGATAATAGTGAAAGTAGTGATGTGTTGTATATCAGATAATAGTGAAAGTAGTGATGTATTGTATATCAGATAATAGTGAAAGTCGTGATGTGTTTGTATATCAGATAATAGTGAAAGTAGTGATGTGTTGTATATCAGATAATAGTGAAAGTAGTGATGTGTTGTATAACAGATACTAGTGAACGTAGTGATATTTTGTGTATCAGATAATAGTGAATTGTTGTATATCAGATAATAGTGAAAGTAGTGATGTGTTGTATAACAAATACTAGTGAACATAGTGATATTTTGTGTATCAGATAATAGTGAATTGTTGTATATTATTGATAACAGTGAAAGTAGTAATGTGTTGTGTATCAGATAGTAGTAAAAGTAGTGATGTATTGTGTATCAGATAATAGTGAAAGTAGTGATGTGTTGTATATCAGATAATAGTGAAAGTCGTGATGTGTTGTATATCAGATAATAGTGAAAGTCGTGATGTGTTGTATATCAGATAATAGTGAAAGTAGTGATGTATTGTATATCAGATAATAGTGAAAGTAGTGATGTGTTGTATATCAGATAATAGTGAAAGTCGTGATGTGTTGTATATCAGATAATAGTGAAAGTAGTGATGTGTTGTATATCAGATAATAGTGAAAGTAGTGATGTGTTGTATAACAGATACATAGTGAAACGAAGTGATATTGTGTATCAGATAATAGTGAATTGTATATCATATCAGATAGTGAAAAGTAGTGATGTGTTGTATAACAAATACCAGTGAACATAAAGTGATATTTGTGTGTATCAGATAATAGTGAATTATTTGTATATTAGATAACAGTGAAAGTAATGTGTTGTGTAATCAGATAGTAGTAAAAGAAAGCGTGATGTATTGTATATCAGATGAGTGAGCGAGTGCAGTGATGTGTTGTATATCAGATAATAGTGAAAGTAGTGATGTGTTGTATATCAGATAATAGTGAAAGTAGTGATGTATTGTGTATCAGATAATAGTGAAAGTAGTGATGTATTGTGTATCAGATAATAGTGAAAGTAGTGATGTATTGTATCAGATAATAGTAGAAAGTAGTGATGTATTGCGTATCAGATAATAGTGAAAGTAGTGATGCGTCATTATATCAGATAATAGTGAAAGTCGATGTGTTGTATAAAGATAATAGTGAAAGTATGATGTGTGTATATCAGATAATAGTGAAAGTAGTGATGTGTTGTATATCAGATAATAGTGAAAGTAGTGATGTGTTGTATATCAGATAATAGTGAAAGTAGTGATGTGTTGTATATCAGATAATAGTGAAAGTAGTGATGTGTTGTATATCAGATAATAGTGAAAGTAGTGATGTGTTGTATAACAGATACCAGTGAAACGTGAGTGATATTTTGTGTATCAGATAATAGTGAATTGTTGTATATCAGATAACAGTGAAAGTAGTGATGTGTTTATATAACAAATACCAGTGAACATAGTGATATTTTGTGTATCAGATAATAGTGAATTGTTGTATATTAGATAACAGTGAAAGTAGTAATGTGTTGTGTATCAGATAGTAGTAAAAGTAGTGATGTATTGTGTATCAGATAATAGTGAAAGTAGTGATGTGTTGTATATCAGATAATAGTGAAAGTGTGATGCGTCATTGTATATCAGATAACAGTGAAAGTGTGATGTGTTGTATATCAGATAATAGTGAAAGTAGTGATGTGTTGTATATCAGATAATAGTGAAAGTAGTGATGTGTTGTATATCAGATAATAGTGAAAGTCGTGATGTGTTGTATATCAGATAATAGTGAAAGTAGTGATGTGTTGTATATCAGATAATAGTGAAAGTAGTGATGTGTTGTATAACAGATACTAGTGAACGTAGTGATATTTTGTGTATCAGATAATAGTGAATTGTTGTATATCAGATAATAGTGAAAGTAGTGATGTGTTGTATAACAAATACTAGTGAACATAGTGATATTTTGTGTATCAGATAATAGTGAATTGTTGTATATTAGATAACAGTGAAAGTAGTAATGTGTTGTGTATCAGATAGTAGTAAAAGTAGTGATGTGTTGTGTATCAGATATTAGTGAAAGTAGTGATTATGTAATTAAATTTTAATATGGTTGTTTTCTAGATTTGCACCAGTAAATATGAAGACATTGTTGCTAAACATGAACAGCTCAGTAAGATGATTGGAGAAGTTGAAACATGGCTGCAGAACACTCAGTCTTTGATAAGTTCTTGTGGAGAAACTTCACTAGACAGAATCTCTCTGCAGAGTTCTCTGGACCGCTTAAAGGTTAGCCATCTTTCATAAGTATTATATAGTGTTAAAAGAACAGTTTAATCAGACCAAGAACTATCTGAATTTTAAGTAATATTTTCTGGATGAGTCTGTCAAGCCTAATTTAAAGATAATTGTTTGTGCTTCTCAGGGTATTCAAGCTGGTTTTGAAGAAGAGGAACCAAAGTTAAAAGCTGCTGAGGAACAACTTGGTTTAGTGTTGGTTGACACTCTAGAACCAGGACCTGGTGAGTTAGACTCCTTAAAGGAACAGTGGAAAACAACCCAAGATATGTGTAAGACAACTACAGAATTTCTGCTCAGCCTCCTTGGGCAGTGGAAGGACTATGAAGAACAACTTGATGAAGTTCAGTCATGGATTCGTGATAATGAATCATCTCTAAGCACCCTTCCTTTGTGTGCTTCTTTATCTGATAAAAGAGAGCAGCTTGAAAAGCTTAAGGTAAGGTTTTAAAATATAAGCAAGTAACTTATTACTGATATTTAATTTCAAGCAAAGCCAAGTTTACGTCTTCTTCTGATCCAAGCAGGAAAGAAAAATTTCAAGAAGTTTCAACTAGTCACATTTCCTAACTGTACAGTTACAATGGCCTGTAGCATAGTTTCTACTTCATATGTTTGTGTTACATTATGTAGAATTTCTGTATCACTATTTTCATGAAATGTATTCAGAACAAAATTTAATTAATAAAATTAAAAGAAGTTTCCTTTTCCTAGAAATCTGTTACTTACTTTCGTTGTTAATATATTTTATATCAACTTTTCAGCCAGTTTATGTAAATAATTTACAATCTTTGGAAATGATATAAATAATGATTTACCTTTTATTTAAGTGTTACAGTAAAATAAAATAATTTGTTAGTATGACTTTGTTCAAGTACCATTGTGACATGTTTCTCAGGGCAAGCAAGGGGAGATTAGGGCAAAAGAGTTAGAGGTAGATGCTCTCACAGACAAGATCCAACAGCTATATCAAGGATCCGGTGCAAGACGTGTCAGTCAACTCAGCGAGCTTGGTATTCGTTACCAGCAACTCATCTCTCTCATTAAGGTGGCTGTCTCTTGTGTTTGATTTCTAACTTTTGTTTACTCTAACACAATGTATTGCTTCAGTTATTTACTCCTGGGCAAGATAATCTACATTCTTCTCAGTAACTTACCTCCTACATATATTTTTACAGTTAGCTTTTCTATTGTAAAGTTCATAATTTCAAAAGTTATTCCAATACTTGGAAGATGAACTGGTAAAGGTGATTTTAAAACAAACACGATGATGAGATGACGACTATGATATTTTGCTAATTAGGACTTTCTGAAATCAATGACAAACATACAAGAATACTTTTGTAAATGTCTACTAGCAGGTTATTTCTAACAGCAAAGGTAATATTTATTGACACTAAAATGACAAATAAAAAGGTTTATTGGAAGATCATAAAAGTATATTAAGAAACATGGTGAGCTGCTGAAAACTTCTAAAGGTAGAAATACAACACTCATTGAAACTAGTACAAGTTTGACATACAACAACTGTCATAAAATATTCACTGAAACTGTAGTGCAAGTTTGACATACAACAACTGTCATAAAATATTCACTGAAACTGTAGTGCAAGTTTGACATACAACAACTGTCATAAAATATTCACTGAAACTGTAGTGCAAGTTTGACATACAGCAACTGTCATAAAATATTCACTGAAACTGTAGTGCAAGTTTGACATACAGCAACTGTCATAAAATATTCACTGAAACTGTAGTGCAAGTTTGACATACAGCAACTGTCATAAAATATTCACTGAAACTATAATGTAATTGTATGACATACAACAACTGTCCTAAAACATTCACTGAAACTCTACTGGAAGTTTGACATGTAGCAACTGTTATAAAATATTCACTGAAACGGTTGTGGAAGCTGGACAACAGTTATTAGTATTGAAGTCTTGTAAAAGACTCGTCACATGTATCTGTTGAATTTTAGTATTATGGATTGTCTCCCAGTCTGTATTATGGATTGTCTCCCAGTCTGTATTATGGATCGTCTCCCAGTCTGTATTATGGATCGTCTCCCAGTCTGTATTATGGATTGTCTCCCAGTCTGTTGATCACACAAATATATTGTGTTTTGACCGACCATAACATTAATCATGGAAAGGCATGCATAACACTGTATGACTATAATTCTAAAAGTAGAGAAACTGCCAATAGAAGATTCATATGCATTGTTTGTAATTTCCTATGTTTGAGTGGCTGTCGATGACTGTTGACATCATTTTGTGGACTGATGAAATTGGCTTTTTTTTTCATGTAGTTATTTAAATGCCTGCAACTTTACCAACTGGGGGAAAAATAAATCTTTGTTTAGCTTCTGTTGTAAAATAAGGTTTCAGCATGTAACTGTTTCACAAACCCACTCACAGTTAAGCCTTATTGTTTTGAGGAATCTGTAAGTAATTATACTTATGTTTAAATAGTAATTTGTCAAACTGTGTATCTGTGTGACTTGTATAATTACTTCTGTGACATTTTGGTCTGATTAAAATACATGTTACTTTTGTTTAGTTTTTGTTTTACTAAGTGTTTCATCTGTGTGACTCATGTAATTACTCCTGTAACACTTTGGTCCAATTAAAATAAATGTTACTTTTGTTTAATTAGTACTTTACTAAAGTGTATATCAGTGTTACTCATGTAATTATTAGAGTAGCATTCCAGTATGATTAAAATGTGTTACTTATGTTTAGAAAATATTTTATCAAACTGGCCATTTGTGTGACTAATGTTAAGTTACCCCTCTTGTAGTTTTACTCTGGTTATGATATATGTAGTTTTTACCTGGTTATGATATATGTAGTTTTACCTGGTTATGATATATGTAGTTTTTACTCTGGTTATGACATATGTAGTTTTTACTCTGGTTATGATATATGTAGTTTTTACTCTGGTTGTGATATATGCAGTTTTTACTCTGGTTGTGATATATGCAGTTTTTACTCTGGTTGTGATATATGCAGTTTTTACTCTGGTTGTGATATATGTAGTTCTTACTCTGGTTATGATATATGTAGTTTTTACTCTGGTTGTGATATATGTTGTTTTTACTCTGGTTGTGATATATGTTGTTTTTACTCTGGTTGTGATATATGTAGTTTTTACTCTGGTTATGATATATGTAGTTCTTACTCTGGTTATGATATATGTAGTTTTTACTCTGGTTATGATATATGTAGTTTTTACTCTGGTTGTGATATATGTAGTTCTTACTCTGGTTATGATATATGTAGTTCCTACTCTGGTTATGATATATGTAGTTCTTACTCTGGTTATGATATATGTAGTTTTTACTCTGGTTATGATATATGTAATTTTTACTCTGGTTATGATACATGTAGTTTTTACTCTGGTTATGATATATGTAGTTCTTACTCTGCTTATGATATATGTTGTTTTTACTCTGCTTATGATATATGCTAATGTAGTAAAATATCCATTTCTTTATCTATTGTTTTTACCATTTCTATTGTGTCCCTCTGATTCTCTGCCTGAAATCCTTGTCATGTGTTCACTTGCTGATCATACTTCCCCTTTGTTTGCTACCTTCTCGTTACCCAGAGTGTAATGAATAAATAGATGTAGTATGTTAGTAACCATTCAATTTTTTTCCCATATATATTTTTTAAAATTTTTGTTGTACAAAATTTAGTGAGTAAATGGACATAATATGTCAATAACCATCAGATATCTTCCTTCTTTTGAATGTTTAATTCTTGTTATCCAGAATCTAGTGAGTAAATGGACACAGTATGTCGGTAACCATCAGAGGTTTGAGAACGAACTTGCAGACTGTCAGTCTCGTGTCACTGAAGCTCAGACTCGTCTTCAACTGTGTGAAGGCACAGAGGGAACTGTGGAAGAATTAGAAACTAAGCTAGCAATGTTACAGGTAAGGTTGGTCTGGAAATGTCAGGCTTCTTAGCTTTACTACTAGGTATAACAAATAAAGGACAACATGAAAGTACTAATACTCATTTTTTAGAAAAGTGACTAAAGACTGTTCTCTCAATTTATTTTAATAAACATTTAAGGTTATAGTAGCAAAACAGTGGTTACAATTTTTTTCTAATATACCATCAGTAATTATTTCTTATCACTCTAAGGAATTAATCAATAATAAAGAGGAACTAGTTGGGAAGATCCAATCAGTTGCAGAGTTGGCTCAAATTGTCCTGACCGAAACACTTCCTGTTGGACATCAGCCAATTAATGAAGCCGTTCAGACTCTTCAAGAGAATAGAAGTAATCTTCTGACAAAGTTGACGGCTACCAAGTCTATGCTGGAAGATGCTCTGTACTTGTGGTCTAGTTTCCTAGTAATGATTAAACAAGCATCAAAAGTGGTCAGTCAGATGGAAAACACCCTGATGGAGGGACAGCAGCTTCAAGCTACACTTTCAGAAAAGAAGGCCCAGCTTGATAAAATGAAGGTATTGATTAATAGCATGATAGTACAACCTTATATGCAACCAATTTGAATATATCACTGATTCCAATAACAAAAGAATCAACAATTTAGAACTTGTAAAAGGAAAGAATAAAGGATGTAAAGTTTTCTAAAAGTCTATGAATGTACACATATCCTCAAAGAGGATATGGCCCACAAATTACCTAAACATTCTCCAAAATATTGCCAACTCATTACAACTCCAGCAATCTAGGATTGTCAAATGTACCCTGATTACTTGTATACACAAAGTTAGTAATATACCCTTTCTCTAGGACAGATTAGTAATATACCCTTTCTATAGGACAGACTAGTAATATACCCTTTCTCTAGGACAGATTAGTAATATACCCTTTGTCTAGGACTGATTAGTAATATATCCTTTCTCTAAGACAGATTAGTAATATACCCTTTCTATAGGTCAGACTAGTAATATACCCTTTCTCTAGGACAGACTAGTAATATACCCTTTCTCTAGGACAGATTAGTAATATACCCTTTCTCTAGGACAGATTAGTAATATACCCTTTCTCTAGGACAGATTAGTAATATACCCTTTCTCTAGGACAGATTAGTAATATACCCTTTCTCTAGGACAGATTAGTAATATACCCTTTCTCTAGGACAGATTAGTAATATACCCTTTCTCTAGGACAGATTAGTAATATACCCTTTCTCTAGGACAGACTAAAAGTACTAGTCCACAAATATTGATATTCAGCAGAAACAAGAAACACTTTAACAACCAAACTTGGACAGCATCCCTGTACACCATGTTTCTTGCTTCCAAAATGCACTAGACATGTAAAACAGTTTCTGGTGTAAGTTCAAAATTCAATTCAATATACATAACTAATAATTTCTAATGGCCACAGAAGATAAGATAGAATATTTAGTGGTTGTCTTGTGAAAGTTGGTTTTCTCAAGTTACTTTCATTTCCCTCTACAACAAATTCTACAGCACTTGAACCTACATCTCCCATCCACTAAGTGATTGTAATCAAGGACAGTTTGTAACATTGCAGTTTGTCGAATGTTTGTCCCCTTGCTTCTTCTCTTCAATAGTATCATCAGCCATGATCTTCTCTCTGCCCTGGAACCCCCCAGACATCTCAGGATTAGGTATTGTAGGCAATGTAACATGAAGTTATTTACTGATCAAAATGTAACTCTCCAAATTACAATAGTTGAGTGATGTTTCAGGTAACTGCAGAGTAGATATGGTATGCTATGTACCATCTATTAATGTTAGTTATAACACCAAAGGTACAATAGTTTACTAATGTTTCAGGTAACTGCAGAGTAGATATGGTATGCTATGTACCATCTATTAATGTTAGTTATAACATCAAAGGTACAATAGTTTACTAATGTTTCAGGTGACTGCAGAGTAGATATGGTATGCTATGTACCATCTATTAATGTTAGTTATAACACCAAAGGTACAATAGTTTACTAATGTTTCAGGTAACTGCAGAGTAGATATGGTATGCTATGTACCATCTATTAATGTTAGTTATAACATCAAAGGTACAATAGTTTACTAATGTTTCAGGTAACTGCAGAGTAGATATGGTATGCTATGTACCATCTATTAATGTTAGTTATAACATCAAAGGTACAATAGTTTACTAATGTTTCAGGTGACTGCAGAGTAGATATGGTATGCTATGTACCATCTATTAATGTTAGTTATAACATCAAAGGTACAATAGTTTACTAATGTTTCAGGTGACTAAAGTTGGTGTAGTTAAGTAGCTTTATGGATATGTAAAATGATTCACAATTATTGGAAATTTTGCTGTCTTTATATGTATGTTGTTGTTGCATATTCTACCATTGGATGGTTTTTTTAGTTCATTTTGATCACATAATGCAGCATTAAGTCAACACTAACATATTGGTTTGTTTCTTTGTCACATTTGCTACACTCTACCTTCACTCATGGTAGTGGACATAAGTACATAGACAACATTTCAGTACAAGTGCCAGATTTCAGTTGCAGTGTTTCAGCGTAAGCTGTGAGATATGCCTAACTTAATTACCTTTTATAAGTAGGCAAACATGTAATTCAACAAATCTAAGTAAGAGAATGGATGTACTAACTTTTAATAAATAATCTTTCTTACACTAAACCAACTGACTGTACTCTTTACTCATTGAATACTTAATTCCTGTTTACAGTGTAACTTTCCCACTTGCAGAACCTTCTCACTGACTGTACTCTTTACTCAATGAATACTTAACTCCTGTTTACAGTGTAACTTTCCCACTTTCAGAACCTTCTCACTGACTGTACTCTTTACTCATTGAATACTTAATTCCTGTTTACAGTGTAACTTTCCCACTTACAGAACCTTCTCACTGACTGTACTCTTTACTCATTGAATACTTAACTCCTGTTTACAGTGTAACTTTCCCACTTGCAGAACCTTCTCACTGACTGTACTCTTTACTCATTGAATACTTAATTCCTGTTTACAGTGTAACTTTCCCACTTGCAGAACCTTCTCACTGACTGTACTCTTTACTCATTGAATACTTAACTCCTGTTTACAGTGTAACTTTCCCACTTGCAGAACCTTCTCACTGACTGTACTCTTTACTCATTGAATATTTAACTCCTGTTTACAGTGTAACTTTCCCACTTGCAGAACCTTCTCACTGACTGTACTCTTTACTAATTGAGTACTTAATTCCTGTTTACAGTGTAACTTTCTCACTTGCAGAACCTTCTCACTGACTGTACTCTTTACTCATTGAATATTTAACTCCTGTTTACAGTGTAACTTTCCCACTTGCAGAACCTTCTCACTGACTGAACTCTTTACTCATTGAATACTTAATTCCTGTTTACAGTGTAACTTTCCCACTTGCAGAACCTTCTCACTGACTGTACTCTTTACTCATTGAATACTTAACTCCTGTTTACAGTGTAACTTTCCCACTTGCAGAACCTTCTCACTGACTGTACTCTTTACTCATTGAATACTTAATTCCTGTTTACAGTGTAACTTTCCCACTTGCAGAACCTTCTCACTGACTGTACTCTTTACTCATTGAATACTTAACTCCTGTTTACAGTGTAACTTTCCCACTTTCAGAACCTTCTCACTGACTGTACTCTTTACTCATTGAATATTTAACTCCTGTTTACAGTGTAACTTTCCCACTTGCAGAACCTTCTCACTGACTGTACTCTTTACTCATTGAATACTTAACTCCTGTTTACAGTGTAACTTTCCCACTTTCAGAACCTTCTCACTGACTGTACTCTTTACTCATTGAATATTTAACTCCTGTTTACAGTGTAACTTTCCCACTTGCAGAACCTTCTCACTGACTGTACTCTTTACTAATTGAGTACTTAACTCCTGTTTACAGTGTAACTTTCCCACTTTCAGAACCTTCTCACTGACTGTACTCTTTACTCATTAAATACTTAACTCCTGTTTACAGTGTAACTTTCCCACTTGCAGAACCTTCTCACTGACTGTACTCTTTACTCATTGAATACTTAACTCTTGTTTACAGTGTAACTTTCCCACTTGCAGAACCTTCTCACTGACTGTACTCTTTACTCATTGAATACTTAATTCCTGTTTACAGTGTAACTTTCCCACTTGCAGAACCTTCTCACTGACTGTACTCTTTACTCATTGAATACTTAATTCCTGTTTACAGTGTAACTTTCCCACTTACAATATTACATAACATATGCCCACTGTTACATTTTAATAGGTTAATAATGATGTATGAATTTGATTTGTTCTATTTCAGCCTGATTAAACTGATAAAGAATAAAGTCATAATTATAGAACAACAATCATTTCTTGTGAAACTGATATTTCACTGAAAGTTTTATCTTTTGGGGAAACTTATAAAAAGTAAAATAAAAATTTCATTCAAAATTTATTCTGTTTTGTGGTTTTTGAATTTGAGTAAAAGCATAGAGGTCACAGTATTTCAGATATTTGTTTTGCAATGTTCATACCCAGAGGAATAAATGTTTCATCTCTCATTCGATATATGTTTCAGAAGTATGGTTGGCATACTTGATAACTATTGTTTACATATTTAACTATTTTTATTTATATGCTTCACAACTGATTTTTGTATGTTTCAGAATCGTTGTTTACATGTTTCATAACTGTTCCTTACATTGGCTCAGAAGTATTGTTGACATGTTTCAGAATCTTTGTTTACATATTTCATAACTGTTGTTCACATATATTGTAACTGTTCCTTACATTGGCTCAGAAGTATTGTTGACGTGTTTCATAACTGTCGTTCACATATATTGTTACTGTTCCTTACACTGGCTCAGAAGTATTGTTGACATGTTTCAGAATCTTTGTTTATATGTTTCATAACTGTTGTTGACATATATTGTAACTGTTCCTTACACTGGCTCAGAAGTATTGTTGACATGTTTCAGAATCTTTGTTTATGTTTCATAACTGTTGTTGACATATATTGTAACTGTTCCTTACACTGGCTCAGAAGTATTGTTGCCATGTTTCAAAATTGTTGTTTACATGTTTCAAAATCGTTGCTTATATGTTTCAAAATCGTTGCTTATATGTTTCAGAATCGTTGTTTACATGTTTCAGAATCGTTGTTTACATGTTTCAGAATTGTTATTGACATATATCATAACTGTTCTTCACATATTTCATAACTGTTCTTCACATATTTCATAACTGTTCTTCACATATTTAATAACTGTTCTTCACATATTTAATAACTGTTCTTCACATATTTAATAACTGTTCCTCAGATATTTCATAACTGTTCCTCACATATTTAACAGCTGTTCCTCACATATTTAATAACTGTTCTTCACATATTTAACAACTATTCTTCACATATATAACAGCTGTTCTTCACATATTTAATAACTGTTCTTCACATATTTAATAACTGTTCTTCACATATTTAATAACTGTTCTTCACATATTTAATAACTGTTCCTCGGATATTTCATAACTGTTCCTCACATATTTAACAGCTGTTCTTCACATATTTAATAACTGTTCTTCACATATTTAACAGCTGTTCTTCACTTATTTCATAACTGTTCATTACATGTTACATAACTGTTCCTTACATATTTTGTAATTGTTCCTTACATGGTTCTTAAGGATTATTAATGTGTTTCAGAATCACTGATGACATGTTTGAGGACTTGTATTTATGTTTTAGAACTGTTACCTACTTATTTCAAAACTATGATGAAAATGTTTGAGATGTATCATTTTCATGTTTCATAACTATTGTTCACAAACATGTTTAGATGTTACAGAATGTTTGTTTATATGTTTCAGAACTTGGAACATAAGATTACACATGAACGTATAGAGATGGATCACCTGAAAACTAAAACCTTAGAACTCATCGACAATGGTCAGCACAGCCACTACACAACTGAAGCTATGGACTTGGTCCATCAGTTTGAAGCTATTGCTGAAAATATGAAGGTAAATTTGACACTAATATCTGACATTAAAGTTAGAAATATGCATCAAACATACCGTGAAGACTCATCTCAGGAGCAGAAGGAAGCCATACCTCCCAAAAGATTTAAAAATAAGTTTTTATCCTAATGTATTAGTATCTCTGTTTCCTTTATTTTGGACATAATATTACTATATATATGAGTAGCACAACAACAAAAGTAATTTTTTCCTACTATGTGCCTTCCATTGAGGGGTCATCTTCTAGGATTATTTTATCTGCACAGAAACAGGTGAGATGATCCAAGCTTTCATTCCAAATTTTAAAAAGGATTTTAAGGCTGGCTACATAGTTAATGGAGTCAATCAATATATCAGAATCATTTTAAGAAATGTTTGTAAACACAAAGAGGTAGCAAGCTACTCCAGGTTGTGGTGATCAAGGGCTGGTACAACGCTAACAATTCTCTAAGTATTTAAGAACACAAACAATTAAAAGTGTGTTTCCTCTTGTAGTATGTCTGGATAAAATTACGATGATTAATCTACATTTCAAGGCTATTTTAGAGTTTTAATGTTAGGCCTTGTCTGGCATGATGACTCTACCAAAACGTTTACAGCTGAAAATTACCAGATATAAATAAATCAAGATGTTTAAAATAAGTACATTTTAATATTTCTTATTCTTACGGTTAGTCTTAAAGTATCACCAACCAGGGCCTCACTATTAAGTACAAACCTTCACTTTAACATAGTTCAACAAAGAGCACTTTATTCTTGTTTAACATTTAAACAAATACACTTTTTAACATTTAATTTCAGGCTCAAGTCTTACAGAATGACCAGAACTACAAGGATCATTCATCATTTAAAAATAGTTGTGATGATTTAGTATCTTGGATGAAGAGATTGCGAGAGAAGATTCCCCCTATGACTCGTTCAGTCAGTGATCGTCTCAGCCTTGAGACAAGTGTGTCAACCCTAGAGGTGAGTGTAATTAATTTTCTTAAGAATGACTGTAGACAACTGCTTTAATATTAAAGCTCAACTTTTTTCAATATATCAGCACTTCACACCTCTTAGTAAAATATTATTGGCAATTACAGTTTGTATCTAGACTGCTAAATTACTTCTCAATAAATGAATCAATCAAAAAAACAAGAGAAAATTTAAAGTAAAATTAACCATATGAAACTAAACCTAAACCTCACATCAGTGAAATACTTTTAAAAATGCACAGATGAAGTTGAGGTGGAATAATTATGTTACATAATTTCTCTAGTTGCAGCAACTGTGGTTAACAATAGTTGTTCTTTTTTGTATTACAGTATTTGGACTATGCCTATGTTAGTTGTTAATATACAGAGTTCAGAATATGGGAATCTATGGTTTGCATTTTATTTCTAAAAAAATACCAATCACACTGAGTGCATTGTAAGTCTGATAAATGTCACTATTCAGTCAGACAAGAGTAGCTCAAAAGTTAGTGGTTAGTACTATTCACAAAATGCCTTTACTCTAGTCTCAATTTTGAAATTGTGGATGACAGGCACAGGTAATGGTTATGCACATTTGTGAAAATATCCAAAACAAGCAAACTAAAATATTTAATGTATTCAACCGTATGTGATATGTACGGTACTTTTCATATTAAAAGGCCCTAGTCTGTAGCTTTGTACTTTCCAGCAAACAGATTGAAAGTGGTACACTTTATTTAAATAACTGTTAATTTTAATTTTCTAATGAATTACTGTTGGAACTCATTCACCTTAAAACTTAACAAATTCTACTTTCAGGAATTATTAACCAAGAAAGCTCAAGGCCAATTGAAAGTGGACAATATGGATCATTGTGGAGAAGTGGCAAAAGTAGCCAGTTCTGAAGCTGGTCAGACTCTGATTGCAACAGAAATAGCTGCCCTTAAAGATGACTTTAACAGCCTGTTTACTGAAATTGAACAAATGAAGGAGAAACTAGGTGAGAAATGTATCACGCCCATCTTATAAAGTCATAGTAATATGCATTTAATAATCTGTTTTTGAAAAGTTTTATTATTTTTGTTACTTTACTAAATGGGTTTCTTGCATATTTATTTTATGAAGAGCTTCTTCTAGCAAAACTTGTAACAACAATGACAACCACTTTTTACTTTTCAGAGAGTATCTGTGTACAGCTCCATGAGTTCAAAGATGAGTATGAAAAAGTAAGTGAATGGTTGCAGCTAATGGAAGCAGACATCAAAACCCAGAAAGTTACTTTGAAGTCAAGCCTAGAAGAGAAGGAAGGCATGGTTAAATATTCTAAGGTCTGTTTTTTTGTGTGGAATTTTAAAGAAACTTAAGGATTATATTTGTGAACTATTAGCTGGTAGTTTTATAGGTCACTGAGTGGTATTAACTAGTATTAGAAGATTGGGAGTTGGATAATGTTAGTCCAATATTTATAGGAGGTGATAAACATTGTTCAGACAATTATAGGCCAATTAGTCTTACATCAATAGTTGTCAAGATTTTAGAAAGTGTGATAAAAGATATGTGTGTAAAACGGCTGGTAGAGAAAACTCAATGTAGAGCAGTAAATAATGTTTTGACCTTCTTTGGTCATCATCAGGTTCAGAAAGAAAGAAAGGTGTAACTGACCAATAGCTGACCACATGTGAAGGCGGTTGTGTAATTGAGTGTAGAAATTTAGAGGGCATGCTTAGATGTTTGATTATATTTATTAATATAGGTATAAAAGTGTTCCTTTGTATTGGTTTATTTTGGGCTTGAGTTGTTGTATAAGTTAGGCTTCTTTAATTTTGCATTTGTTTATGTTTGTTTATTAATTTAGTATTTGGGTGTTTTGTTTGGTTATGTTGTGTTTATTTGATTTGCAGTGATCGAAAATGTGTGAAGGTGACTCTTTGTGTTCTTTAGATCTGGTTTCTATTTTTCTACATGTTTCTCCAATATAGAAGTTGTGGCAGTTGTCACATTGTATTTTATAAATAATGTTGGTGTGGTGTTTGTCAGTGTTGTATTTAAATAGTACAGACTTTAGTTTTGTTCCTGGTTTTTGAATAAATTTGGTATTAACTGGAATATCATATTTTGTTACTAGTTTTTGCCAAATGTTGGTTATTTTTCTGCTGGTGTCAGGAATATATGGTATGCAGCAGTATATGGTTTCGTGATTTTTTGATTTGTGAGATATATTTACTTTTGTTGGTTGATTTTGCTTTTCGTCCAGGTGTGTGTGTATGTTTTCTACAGTTTGTGATTAAAGATGTATTGCAGAGTCGCTTACAGCAGTTTGATACAGTGCCAAGGATCCAGCATGGTTTCACTAAGGGAAAGTCTTGTTTAACAAATCTTATTACGTTCATTAAGGATGTTAATACAAGAGTTGGTAAAGTAAATATGGTGATTTGGTTTACCTTGAGCTACAGAAAGTGTTTGATAAGGTGCTTCACAAATGGCTTGTGACATGGTTTACCTTGAGCTACAGAAAGTGTTTGATAAGGTGCTTCACAAGTGACTTGTGACATGGTTTACCTTGAGCTACAGAAAGTGTTTGATAAGGTGCTTCACAAATGTTTGACACAAAGGCTTGTGACATGGTTTACCTTGAGCTACAGAAAGTGTTTGATAAGGTGCTCACAAAAGGCTTGTGACATGGTTTACCTTGAGCTACAGAAAGTGTTTGATAAGGTGCTTCACAAATGACTTGTGACATGGTTTACCTTGAGCTACAGAAAGTGTTGGATAAGGTGCTTCACAAGTGACTTGTGACATGGTTTACCTTGAGCCACAGAAAGTGTTTGATAAGGTGCTTCACAAATGGCTTGTGACATGGTTTACCTTGAGCTACAGAAAGTGTTTGATAAGGTGCTTCACAAATGGCTTGTGACATGGTTTACCTTGAGCTACAGAAAGTGTTTGATAAGGTGCTTCACAAAAGGCTTGTGACATGGTTTACCTTGAGCTACAGAAAGTGTTTGATAAGGTGCTTCACAAATGACTTGTGACATGGTTTACCTTGAGCTACAGAAAGTGTTTGATAAGGTGCTTCACAAATGACTTGTGACATGGTTTACCTTGAGCTACAGAAAGTGTTTGATAAGGTGCTTCACAAATGACTTGTGACATGGTTTACCTTGAGCTACAGAAAGTGTTTGATAAGGTGCTTCACAAATGGCTTGTGACATGGTTTACCTTGAGCTACAGAAAGTGTTTGATAAGGTGCTTCACAAAAGGCTTGTGACATGGTTTACCTTGAGCTACAGAAAGTGTTTGATAAGGTGCTTCACAAATGACTTGTGACATGGTTTACCTTGAGCTACAGAAAGTGTTTGATAAGGTGCTTCACAAATGACTTGTGACATGGTTTACCTTGAGCTACAGAAAGTGTTTGATAAGGTGCTTCACAAATGACTTGTGACATGGTTTACCTTGAGCTACAGAAAGTGTTTGATAAGGTGCTTCACAAATGACTTGTGACATGGTTTACCTTGAGCTACAGAAAGTGTTTGATAAGGTGCTTCACAAATGACTTGTGACATGGTTTACCTTGAGCTACAGAAAGTGTTTGATAAGGTGCTTCACAAATGACTTGTGACATGGTTTACCTTGAGCTACAGAAAGTGTTTGATAAGGTGCTTCACAAATGACTTGTGACATGGTTTACCTTGAGCTACAGAAAGTGTTTGATAAGGTGCTTCACAAATGACTTGTGACATGGTTTACCTTGAGCTACAGAAAGTGTTTGATAAGGTGCTTCACAAATGACTTGTGACATGGTTTACCTTGAGCTACAGAAAGTGTTTGATAAGGTGCTTCACAAATGACTTGTGACATGGTTTACCTTGAGCTACAGAAAGTGTTTGATAAGGTGCTTCACAAATGGCTTGTGACATGGTTTACCTTGAGCTACAGAAAGTGTTTGATAAGGTGCTTCACAAATGGCTTGTGACATGGTTTACCTTGAACTTCAGAAAGTGTTTGATAAGGTGCTTTACAAATGGCTTGTGACATGGTTTACCTTGAGCTACACAAAGTGTTTGATAAGGTGCTTCACAAATGGCTTGTGACATGGTTTACCTTGAGCTACAGAAAGTGTTTGATAAGGTGCTTCACAAATGGCTTGTGACATGGTTTACCTTGAGCTTCAGAAAGTGTTTGATAAGGTGCTTCACAAATGACTTGTGACATGGTTTACCTTGAGCTACAGAAAGTGTTTGATAAGGTGCTTCACAATTGGCTTGTGACATGGTTTACCTTGAACTTCAGAAAGTGTTTGATAAGGTGCTTCACAAATGACTTGTGACATGGTTTACCTTGAGCTACAGAAAGTGTTTGATAGGGTGCTTCACAAATGACTTGTGACATGGTTTACCTTGAGCTACAGAAAGTGTTTGATAAGGTGCTTCACAATTGGCTTGTCACAAAAATTAAATCTGTTGGTGTGAGAGAAATGTTATTAAATTGGATAGAAAACTGACTGGAGAGTAGAGAGTAGTCAAAAATGAAAACAAATCTGACTATGTCACAGTTACAAGTGGTGTGACTCAGGACTCTGAGCTATGTCCTCTGTTGTTTCTGATTTATATTAATTATATTGATCTGGAATGTTTGACAAAACTTTGAAGTTAAAAGATAACATAAAGATTTATTAGATGACTAGCTGTATCAAACATGCTACAGACTTACAGGGGCATTTAGATAATTTGATGGGTTGGGTCAATACATAACAGATGATGTTTATCCAAAATGTAAGGTAATACATGTAGGATTTCACAATTCAAGAATTTTTACAATTTAAATGTAAATATATTCACTATTGTGGTTTAAAAGAAATATCCTGGTATTGTGATAGAAATATCACTTAAGTCATCTAAACAGTGTGTTGTAGCTATCAACAAGGCTAGTAGAAGTTTGAGTAGCATCCATAAAAATACAGAATACAACACAAGGGATATTGTTTCACTGTATATACTACTTATAAGGCAGGGGTGTGCAACAGGCGACCCGCGGGCCACAACCCGGCCCGCCAAGCCATTTAGTGTGGCCCTAGTTGTTGCCTCGTCTGTCAAACTACAATTGCAGTCATGAAAGAGTACAATATTAAGCGACATTACGCAACTAAGCACTCCTCCCAGTTTGATGAAATTGTTGGTCAGGCACGAAAGGACAAAATTGAACATTTAAAAACATCCATTGAAAAGCAACAAGGTGTTTTTACCACTTTCAAGAAAAATTCAGAACTGGTGACAAAACTGAGTTTTAAGCTTTGTGAATGTATGGCAGAAAAGGGAAAGCCTTTCAGTGATGGAGAATTTATTAAAAATTGTTTAACAATATTCACAGAATATGCATGTCCAGAGAAAAATATTTGGTGGAGCAAACTAGCCTTTCCGCTTTACTGTCTCACGCAGGACAAAAGATCTTTCAGAGGACATCAAAGAAACTTTGAAAGAGAGATTGAATTCGTGTGAAGCTTTCAGTCTGGCTTTGATGAAAGCACTGATATCAATGACACATCCCAACTTGTCATTTTCATCAGAGCTGTTACTGCAGGCTTTGATGTTTTCAAGAGTTTTTAGATATGGCAAGCCTTTCCTCCACAACCACAGGACAGGATATTTGTGAACAAGTGCTTAAGGTTGTAGAAAAGTTTGAACTGAATCCTTATAAATTATGTGGTGTTACAACAGATGGTGCTCCTTCCATGACAGGTAGGACAAATGGATTCACCAAGAAATTTCTAACTGCAATTGGAGCACAAGACGTAGTTGTAAGCCATTGCATTATTCACCAAGAGAGCTTGTGCACCAAAGTTCTGGATTTTGCAGAAGTCATGAAAATGTCATCCAATGCGTAAATTATATTCAACACGAGGATTAAATCATCGACAATTTAAAACTTTTTTAGATGAGCTGGACAGTGAGTATTCAGATGTTTTGTACTTCTCTGCTGCACGTTGGCTTAGTAGAGCTGCTACTTTGAAGAGATTCTGGAATCTGCGAGAGGAGATTAAGTTCTTCATGGAGAGCAAACGTCAGAATGTGGACTTCTTGAGCAATGAGGACTGGCTGAATGACTTAGCATTCCTCACAGACATTACACAGCATCTGTCTGATTTAAACTTAAAACTACAAGGGAAAAGTCAACTTGTGAATAAGTTGTTTGAGCATATTTGTGCTTTTGAGAAGAAATTGGAACTTTTCCAGGTTCAGTTGAGAAGAGCCATATTGACCCATTTTACATGTCTTGCAACCAGGAAACTGGAATTTCCTAATCTGGATTGCACCAAATATGGAACCAGTGTACAAAAGCTGCGTGATGAGTTTGCAAACAGATTTCCAGATTTCAGACAAACTGAAATTAGATTGAAATTGTTCGCTCAACCTTTTGATTTGGCAGTGGAAGACAGTCCTGATGATTGCCAAATGGAACTCATTGAACTGCAGGCTGACATGGACACTAAAAGGAAATTCTCTGAAAACAGTTTGCTAGACTTTTACAAACTCTGTGTACGTGAAAAGTTTCCCAATTTGTCCCGTCATGCACAAAGAATTGCCTCCCTTTTTGGTAGCACCTACTGCTGTGAGCAATTTTTCTCCAAAATGAAGCTCATCAAAACCAAATGTAGAAGTCAGCTGACTGATGAACATTTGACCAGTCAGTTAAGAGTGGCAACCACTTCTGTCAAAGCTGATATTGACAAGCTCTGCAATGACTCTAAATTTCAAGTGTCGCACTAAAATGATCACTCATGCAAAAATATAAAATATTATTGCTTGCATTTTGAGAATTTTTTTTAATTTATTGTGCATGTACACAAATAAGCTTGTTTTTTAAGTGGCCCCGCTTGATTGATGAAGTTGGTTATATGGCCCACCGACGAAAAATGTTGCACACCCCTGTTATAAGGCCTCATTCAGTGTACTGTGTACAGTTTTGTGCTACATTCCTCAAGAAGGACATTGAATTGTTGGAGAAGATTCAGAGATGAGCCACTAGAATGTTGGGATTGTTCTATGAGGAAAGACTGAATTATCTAAACTTGTTTTCTTTGATGAGAAGAAGGGTTAGAGGGCATTTAATTGAAGTGTTTAAAATTATTAAGGTTATTAATAATATAGATCCATCAGGCTTTGTAGGGGTTAACAGTGAAAACAATAGGAAAAGGGTCATAAATTCAAATTTTGGTAGCATAGGAGTTGCTTGCAGTTTAGACAGTATTACTTTTAACATAGGGTGTTTGAATATTGGAATGAGCTGCTTTCAAGGGTGGTAGAGGCAGAAAATTTAACTCAGTTCAAGAAAAGATTGGATAAATACATGAGTAAGTAAGAAGTGGTTATATCTGGGAGCTGGAAGGGATATTCTTGCTAAGCTAATAAGCTTCCTTTTGTCCCTTTAAATTGTTTTGGATTTTATTTGTTAGTTTCGTTTATTTTAAAATCATGCATAGAAGACAAGGAACATCATTGCTAATTTATATGCAAAAATGGCTCGTTTGGGTTGAGAAAATATTTTACATAGAAGGTCGAAACGTTGTTTGCTCTTCTATGTAAAATATTTTCTCAACCCAAACGAGCCGTTTTTGCATATAAATTTCTCAACAAGCAGGTTTCTCGACATCACTGATTATCATTGCTAATTATTTTAAAATCTATTTGGTATGTTGGTTTTCGTACAGTTAAGTCATTCCTGGAAAAGTTATTTGTTTTTAAGTATTTAAATGTCTATTTTATATGTTAATTTTGTTTAAAATCAGGCCTAGAAGCAGAAAAATATTGTTAAGTATTGCAAAGTTTATTTTTAATTGTCAATTTTCTTTTGTGTAACATTGGTCTAGAATACTGTAAAACCATTTTAAATATTGCAAGGTTTGTTTGTATTTGTCAGTTTTCTTTTGTGTAACATTGGGCTAGAATACTGTAAAACCGTTTTAAATATTGCAAGGTTTGTTTGTATTTGTCAGTTTTCTTTTGTGTAACATTGGGCTAGAATACTGTGAAACCATTTTAAATATTACAAGGTTTGTTTGTATTTGTCAGTTTTTCATTCGTTTAGAATTAGGCTTAGAATACTGTGAAACTATTTTAAATATTGCAGTGTCTGTTTTAAGTGTCAGTTTTGTTTATTTTAAAGTTAGGCCTAGAAGGAGTTTTCTGTGGTTTGAATTCAGGCCTAGAAAGCAGGAAAATATTAATAAGTGTTGCAATGTCTGTTTAATTTAGTTTAATGTCAGTCCTAAAAGCAGGGAAAGCATAAATATTTTCAGTGTCTCTTTAATTTGTTAGTTAAGTTTAAAATCAGGCCTAGAACACAAAAGAAACATTGTCAAGTGTTACAAGGCCTATTTTATGTTATTTTTGTTTATTTTAAAATCATGCTTAGAAGGCAAGAATATCATTTTTAAGTACTGCAATGTCTCTTTTATTTATTAGTTTAAACTATTTAAAATCAGGTCTGGAATGCAGAAAAATTATGTTAAGTATTACAATGTCTTTTATTTATTGGTTTTGTTTAGTTTAATATGAGGTCTTAAGTATTGCAGTGTGTGATTTATTTGTTGATTTTGGTTTCTTTGATGTGAGACCTGCAATTAAGATACAAAAAGTTTGTCGAATATTGTTTTTTGGATTATAATAATAATACACTTTGATACTTGCACCTCTTGATTTTGTTTTATATAACACGATAAATCAGGTGAGAGTTATGGTGACAGTTATAGACCAACAATTTGAGAAATTCATTATACAGAAACAAATTGTATGGTATGAATTTTTAATTAATTACTTAATTAAAAATATTAGGTATTTTAATCTGTAAATTACATAAAAATAAGATTTTTGGTGAATTGGTATTGAAGAAGTAACATGCTTTGTTGAAGAAAAATGGTTCTTTTGTACAGGGTTTGTTGGAGGAATTGGAGAAAGGAAAGGAGTCAGTGGATAAATTAACTCTCTCAGCTCAGGGACTCTTGACATCACATCTTGATACATACATCCGTAATCAACTGAGCATTCTCAACTCTCGCTACCAAGTCATTTTGAACCTATGCAAGGTCAGAATTTATAATAAATTTCTTGAACAGTGTAGGTGTAAGCAACATAATTGGGTATAATATTTTAAAAGTGTTTGATTAGCTATTAAAGAGTGCATAAAGTGTTTTGTTTTCTTTCCATTTCATTTAATGTTTGGCCTATTACAATATTTGTGATACTTACAAATATATGTCAGCACATAAGACTGTACTTGTGTTTTTTCGTGTATTGATTTATGGTAGGATGTCCTAAATAAAGTGGAACAACAGCTGGATCAGCACAAGCTCTACAAAGACAAAGTAGATGAGAGTAGACTTTGGATACAAAAGATGACAGCACTGTTGGAAGAATGTGGAATACCTACTGGGAGTCGGAAGCAGTGGAGATTCAGTTGGCCAAAATTAAGGTATGTTTATAAGTGTAGTTAATATCTGATTACATATTACTTGTATCAAGGAAAACAGTACAAGAGTCAATTATAATCATCATAACTTCCTGTGCATTTGAAGTGTTATTTTATAGTCTTTCACTTTAATTACAGTGTTATTATACCTACTGCCAAACTTCTGTTTTGATATTCTTTATGTACAAGGTGTCATAATGTGGCCACTGCCAAACTTCTGTTTTGATATTCTTTATGTCCGAGGTGTTATAATGTGGCCACTACCAAACTTCTGTGTCATTATTCTTTATGTACAAGGTGTTATAATGTGGCCACTACCAAACTTCTGTGCCAATATTCTTTATGCACAAGGTGTTATAATGTGGCCACTACCAAACTTCTGTGTCAATATTCTTTATGTGCAAGGTGTTATAATGTGGCCACTGCCAAACTTCTGTTTTGATATTCTTTATGTACAAGGTGTTATAATGTTGCCACTACCAAACTTCTGAGCCGGTATTCTTTATGTACAAGATGTTATAATGTGGCCACTACCAAACTTCTGTGTCAATATTCTTTATGTGCAAGGTGTTATAATGTGGCCACTGCCAAACTTCTGTTTTGATATTTTTTATGTACAAGATGTTATAATGTGGCCACTACCAAACTTCTGTGATGATATTCGTTATGCACAAGGTGTTATAATGTGGCCACTACCAAACTTCTGTGATGATATTCGTTATGCACAAGGTGTTATAATGTGGCCACTACCAAACTTCTGTGATGATATTCGTTATGTACAAGGTGTTGTAATATGGCTAGTACCAAACTTCTGTGCCAGTATTCTTTATGTCCGAGGTGTTATAATGTGGCCACTACCAAACTTCTGTGTCAATATTCTTTATGTACAAGGTGTTATTATGTGGCCACTACCAAACTTTTGTGTCAATATTCTTTATGTCTGAGGTGTTATAATGTGGCCACTACCAAACTTCTGTGTCAGTATTCTTTATGTACAAGGTATTATAATGTGGCCACTATCAAACTTCTGTGTCAATATTGTTTATGTCCAAGGTCTTATAATGTGGCCACTACCAAACTTCTGTGTCAATATTCTTTATGTACAAGGTGTTATAATGTGGCTACTACCATACTTCTGGGCCAATATTCTCTATGTACAAGGTGTTATAATGTGGCCACTACCAAACTTCTGTGTCAATATTCTCTATGTACAAGGTGTTATAATGTGGCCACTACCAAACTTCTGTGTCAGTATTCTTTATGCACAAGGTGTTATAATGTGGTCGCTACCAAACTTCTGTGTCAATATTCTTTATGTCTGATGTGTTATAATGTGGTCACTACCAAACTTCTGTGTCAGTATTCTTTATGCACAAGGTGTTATAATGTGGTCGCTACCAAACTTCTGTGTCAGTATTCTTTATGCACAAGGTGTTATAATGTGGTCGCTACCAAACTTCTGTGTCAATATTCTTTATGTCTGATGTGTTATAATGTGGTCACTACCAAACTTCTGCGTCATTATTCTTTATGTCCAAGGTGGTATAATGTGGCCACTACCAAACTTCTGTGTCAATATTCTTTATGTACAAGGTGTTATAATGTGGCCACTACCAAACTTCTGTGTCAATATTCTTTATGTCTGAGGTGTTATAATGTGGCCACTACCAAACTTCTGTGTCAATATTCTTTATGTCTGAGGTGTTATAATGTGGCCACTATCAAACTTCTGTGTCAATATTCTTTATGTACAAGGTGTTATAATGTGGCTACTACCATACTTCTGTGTCAATATTCTTTATGTACAAGGTGTTATAATGTGGCTACTACCATACTTCTGGGCCAATATTCTCTATGTACAAGGTGTTATAATGTGGCCACTACCAAACTTCTGTGTCATTATTCTTTATGTCCAAGGTGTTATAATGTGGCCACTACCAAACTTCTGTGTCAATATTCTTTATGTACAAGGTGTTATTATGTGGCCACTACCAAACTTCTGTGTCAATATTCTTTATGTCTGAGGTGTTATAATGTAGCCACTATCAAACTTCTGTGTCAGTATTCTTTATGCACAAGGTGTTATATTGTGGTCGCTACCAAACTTCTGTGTCAATATTCTTTATGTCTGATGTGTTATAATGTGGTCACTACCAAACTTCTGTGTCATTATTCTTTATGTCCAAGGTGTTATAATGTGGCCACTACCAAACTTCTGTGTCAATATTCTTTATGTACAAGGTGTTATTATGTGGCCACTACCAAACTTCTGTGTCAATATTCTTTATGTCTGAGGTGTTATAATGTGACCACTATCAAACTTCTGTGTCAGTATTCTTTATGTACAAGGTATTATAATGTGGCCACTATCAAACTTCTGTGTCAATATTGTTTATGTCCAAGGTGTTATAATGTGGCCACTACCAAACTTCTGTGTCAATATTCTTTATGTACAAGGTGTTATAATGTGGCTACTACCATACTTCTGTGTCAATATTCTGTATGTACAAGGTGTTATAATGTGGCTACTACCATACTTCTGGGCCAATATTCTCTATGTACAAGGTGTTATAATGTGGCCACTACCAAACTTCTGTGTCAATATTCTTTATGTACAAGGTGTTATTATGTGGCCACTACCAAACTTCTGTGTCAATATTCTTTATGTCTGAGGTGTTATAATGTGGCCACTATCAAACTTCTGTGTCAGTATTCTTTATGCACAAGGTGTTATAATGTGGTCGCTACCAAACTTCTGTGTCAATATTCTTTATGTCTGATGTTTTATAATGTGGTCACTACCAAACTTCTGTGTCATTATTCTTTATGTCCAAGGTGTTATAATGTGGCCACTACCAAACTTCTGTGTCAATATTCTTTATGTACAAGGTGTTATTATGTGGCCACTACCAAACTTCTGTGTCAATATTCTTTATGTCTGAGGTGTTATAATGTGACCACTATCAAACTTCTGTGTCAGTATTCTTTATGTACAAGGTATTATAATGTGGCCACTATCAAACTTCTGTGTCAATATTGTTTATGTCCAAGATGTTATAATGTGGCCACTACCAAACTTCTGTGTCAATATTCTTTATGTACAAGGTGTTATAATGTGGCTACTACCATACTTCTGTGTCAATATTCTTTATGTACAAGGTGTTATAATGTGGCTACTACCATACTTCTGGGCCAATATTCTTTATGTCTGAGGTGTTATAATGTGACCACTATCAAACTTCTGTGTCAATATTCTTTATGTACAAGGTATTATAATGTGGCCACTACCAAACTTCTGTGTCAATATTCTTTATGTCCGAGGATTTATAATGTGGCCACTACCAAGCTTCTGTGTCAATATTCTCTATGTACAAGGTGTTATAATGTGGCCACTACCAAACTTCTGTGATGATATTCTTTATGCACAAGGTGTTATAATGTGGTCACAACCAAATTTCTGTGTCAATATTCTTTATGTCCAATGTGTTATAATGTGGTCACTACCAAACTTCTGTGTTAATATTTTTTATGTCTGATGTGTTATAATGTGGTCATTACCAAACTTCTGTGTCAATATTCTTTATGTCCGATGTGTTATAATGTGGCTACTACCCAACTTCTGTGTGAATATTCTTTGTTTACAAGGTGTTATAATGTAGCTACTGCCAAACTTTTGTCAGTATTCTTTATTTACATGGTGTTATCATGTGGCCACTGCCAAACTTCTGTGACAGTATTCTTTATTTAGAAGGTGTTGCAATGTAGCTTCAGTGACGTCTTTTGTTCCAGATTCTTCAGTTACTATATTTTAAGTTTTAGCTACCACCCAACTATTGTATTCTGCTTCCTATATGCTTGTAATTATTAGGTGGAACATTTGAACTACCTTTATTACTACACCCTGTTTATAGTTTTAGGAACTAAGATTCCATAATATCGATAGTTGTTGTACACCTGCTTGTAATTTCATTAATAGAGATTCCATGGTCTGGTTAGTTGATCTGGACTAATAGTTTCATGAATAGAAATTGCATAATCTGTCTAGTTTGTCTGCATCTGCTAATAGTTTCATGATTAGCAATTCCATAGTCTTTCTATTTAGCCCTTACCTGGTTATAGTTTCATGAATAGAGATTCCATATTCTGTCTGGCTGGTATTCACCTGATTATAGTTTTGTGAACTGTGATTCCTTTATGTGATTAGTTGGTATACACCAGCTTATAATGTAATGATGTTAGATATTTTGTTAGAGCTTTTGAAATATTTGTAGTTTCCTAGAGCTGGTTACTTTTATTTATTTTGAAGCTACTTGCTTTGCACATGATGGAACTTTATTAAAAGAATGCATGTTACAGTCCTGGATTACAAAGTTATTTGTTTAGTTATGTCATTCACAAATGATTTATCTAACATGTTTTTTTTTTAGTTCAATGCCTTGACTGAGGTATCACTTTTGTTATAATGTTGTTAAGATTCTGGGTTACGGTATGTTTTAACTTTTAGCAGGAAGTTACCAGAAAACAAGAGGAAGGCCAAGCTCTTGTCCATGGTGCTTTAAGTGCTGGAGAAAAAACAATTCACACAACACATCCTACAGGGAAAAATGTCATCACACTTGAAATGCATGATCTCCAGTCTGCTTGGGATTGTCTAGTGTTGAAAGTGTCTGAAGCTAAGGTGAGATTAACAACAAATATTAGTTATTATTAAGTGTGAAAATCAGTGTTATGTTGTCACCAATAGAATACTCTCAATATTGTGTTAAAAATTCTGAAATTAATGGCAGTTTGACAACAGTTGATTACTGTCAGTGTTGTATTGAAAGTGTCTGAAGGTAGTAAGAGGTTGAGAACAGTAGACTACTGTTAGTGTTGTATTGAAGTGTCTGAAGGTAGTAAGAGGTTAACAACAGTAGACTACTGTCAGTGTTGTATTGAAAGTGTCTGAAGGTAGTAGGAGGTTAACAACAGTAGACTACTGTCAGTGTTGTATTGAAGTGTCTGAAGGTAGTAAGAGGTTAACAACAGTAGACTACTGTCAGTGTTGTATTGAAAGTGTCTGAAGGTAGTAAGAGGTTAACAACAGTAGACTACTCATTCATTACAATACCTCATGTATGTTATTTCCACTGAATGCTTTGCCCACATGTACTGTATTTGACATTATGCAGTGTAACCCAAGGCACTATACTTGGTACATACTTATTTGGGCCACTTGTCCCTTGTATAATAGATATTCCATGTTTGTCTGTACCATACTGTTTCAAGTCATAATTATACAGCACTTTTCCTCTGATTCAGTGCTGTACATCTCTTTCCTGAATGCATTGGTGCCTTGCAATTTGTATTACTGTATTAATTTTGGGAAGAAGAGCACACCTGTTCCAGAAGTTGCGCAATACCTCACAGGTGTGCTTTTTTGTCATACTTTAGTGTGTCTGTTTTTCTCATGTGGTCACTTTCTATTTTATTAAATATTGATGCACCTTCACCTCTGCAACTTTTGATCCTAGTTTTGGGTAAGACTCAATAAGAATATTTTCAGAGTTAGAATTGTTTTTATTGAAAATGTATTTTTGATAGGTGGTTTTCTCTCCTCACCCACTTTTCCTCTTCAATGATATACCAGTATTTCTGGTTTGCTCCTAATTTTCAAAAGTGAGGACTGTGTTATAATGGTAAAGGGAATTAGCTTAATGGGACAGTGTGATTGGTTGAAGGTAGTCACATATTTAACATATGCTCTGAAATGATGCAAAACTTATGGGATTTAAAAGACTTTAATGATGCTTGGAGCTTCAGGTGAGGTAAGAACTTATCAGAAATACATTTTTAGTGTAAATAAAATGTTAACTTACCTTAAGAATCTTAAACAGCTAGATCGTGATCAGATCCCCACATTTTTAGTTTGAGTGTAAACAATATTAATCTGTTCTTGTATAACAACCTTTCCATTCAGGGTACCATTTTAGTCACCTTCTGATCTGTAAGGTGAGTAATCCAAGACTGAACACTAATCTCTAAATATAACATAAGTACATACAGGACTTAAATAAATACTATTATTAACAAACCCAATATACAATCTATTTACAAAATAGATTCTCAGAATCTTTATTCAGAATATTATTATGGTTTTGTGATTTCAAGGCATTCTCTATTACTTGAATGTACATTTTTAGAGGCTGCAACAGTTTGAGTAGTTATGACAATTATTAAATCAGGTATGTTGAAGCAGTTGTTGAGGTATATATGTAACTAATTATGACAATTATTAAATCAGGTATGTTGAAGCAGTTGTTAAGGTATATATATATAACTAATTATGACAATTATTAAATCAGGTATGTTGAAGCACTTGTTAAGGTATATATGTAACTAATTATGACAATTATTAAATCAGGTGTGTTGAAGCAGTTGTTAAGGTATATATGTAACTAATTATGACAATTATTAAATCAGGTATGTTGAAGCACTTGTTAAGGTATATGTATAACTAATTATGACAATTATTAAATCAGGTATGTTGAAGCAATTGTTGAGGTATATATGTAACTAATTATGACAATTATTAAATCAGGTATGTTGAAGCAGTTGTTGAGGTATATATTTAACTAATTATGACAATTATTAAATCGGGTGTGTTGAAGCAGTTGTTAAGGTATATATATAACTAATTATGACAATTATTAAATCAGGTATGTTGAAGCAGTTGTTGAGGTATATATGTAACTAATTATGACAATTATTAAATCAGGTATGTTGAAGCACTTGTTAAGGTATATATGTAACTAATTCTGACAATTATTAAATCGGGTATGTTGAAGCACTTGTTAAGGTATATATATAACTAATTATGACAATTATTAAATCAGGTATGTTGAAGCAGTTGTTAAGGTATATATGTAACTAATTATGACAATTATTAAATCAGGTATGTTGAAGCACTTGTTAAGGTATATATGTAACTAATTATGACAATTATTAAATCAGGTATGTTGAAGCAGTTGTTAAGGTATATATGTAACTAATTATGACAATTATTAAATCAGGTATGTTGAAGCAGTTGTTGAGGTATATATGTAACTAATTATGACAATTATTAAATCAGGTATGTTGAAGCAGTTGTTGAGGTATATATGTAACTAATTATGACAATTATTAAATCAGGTATGTTGAAGCAGTTAAGGTATATATATAACTAATTATGACAATTATTAAATCAGGTATGTTGAAGCAGTTGTTAAGGTATATATGTAACTAATTATGACAATTATTAAATCAGGTATGTTGAAGCAGTTGTTGAGGTATATATGTAACTAATTATGACAATTATTAAATCAGGTATGTTGAAGCAGTTGTTAAGGTATATATGTAACTAATTCTGACAATTATTAAATCAGGTATGTTGAAGCACTTGTTGAGGTATATATGTAACTAATTCTGACAATTATTAAATCAGGTATGTTGAAGCAGTTGTTGAGGTATATATGTAACTAATTCTGACAATTATTAAATCAGGTGTGTTGAAGCAGTTGTTAAGGTATATATGTAACTAATTATGACAATTATTAAATCAGGTATGTTGAAGCAGTTGTTAAGGTATATATATAACTAATTATGACAGTTATTAAATCAGGTGTGTTGAAGCAGTTGTTAAGGTATATATATAACTAATTATGACAATTATTAAATCAAGTGTGTTGAAGCAGTTGTTAAGGTATATATGTAACTAATTATGACAATTATTAAATCGGGTGTGTTGAAGCAGTTGTTAAGGTATATATGTAACTAATTATGACAATTATTAAATCGGGTGTGTTGAAGCAGTTGTTAAGGTATATATGTAACTGATGTCTTATTGTTAGTTTCTACTTTTTCTGATGTTCAAACTATAGATCACTACAGAAACATAAAGAGAATGTTCAATAGGCTCAATGTTCTGCTTATAGTTGTTTTATTTTTCAGTAATTTTTACAGTGGGTTGTCCTTAATTTTGATAAATGTTTACACATAAGACATTTTTTAATCTCATTTATTTTAGTATTTTAATGTTTCATTATGTGTTAAACTTAATTTGCTAATTGTCAACATTTGATAGTGGTACTTAGAGTGATCATACTTAGTGAGTAGCTAAGGTTGTTATCGTTATTATATGTCAGGCTCAGTTTGTTGATTGTTAACTTGTGACTGGGATACTTACCATTTGGTAATATTACTATATATCATATTTATTTTGTTCATTGTTAAGGTGTGATTGTGATATATTGTAAACAGGTGTCTCTGGAGTCTGCTCTATTGCAATGGGCTGATTACAGCTCTGCAGAGGCTAGGCTTTCTCAGTGGATCAGTGATCATGAGCAGAAGTTACAACAGGTCAAAACTATGAAAGTTGGAACGCAGTGGCAGAGATAGTGTTTCCCAAAGAAGAGCTAGACTGAGAAAGGCTAATGTGAGCTTCTTAAAAATTGAACTGTATTACAGTTGTAGTTCATATAATACAGCAAAATATTATTGGTATTGAAATAAAAATGTTCATTTACTTTGTTTGTTCTAGACCATGGAAATATAACTTGCCACTAATTGCACTCATAGTTAGGTGAAAATAAAGCCACATGTGGAACACCTGAAAATTGAACTGGAGGAAAAATTGGCTTGTGGCTTTATGTCTACTTTGCTATCTCATTGAAATTTTTATTTTAACATATATGTATATTTCTAAAATGGTTTTAGAAAAGTAGAATGTTTTTATGACACTTGTTAGCTCGCTTTATACAAACTAAAGTGTCACATCACTCTGAGAAACTCTAAATTAGGCTACATTTGACTACAAGAAACATTATTTATGATATCTTAATGCCCAAACAAAATGAATATCATAAATTAGATTGTACTGTATAAAGTCACCTGAGAAATGCTTTAGATAAGAAATTAAGATCTTAAAATATATTGAATGTCATAAACTAAACTACTGTATAAAGTGATCAGAGAAATGCTTTAGTTATGAAATTAAAACATCCAACCATCGTAAATGTAATACACTAAGCTGTACTCTAAGTTGAATAATCGTAAGACTCATCATCTAGACTGTACATTATTACATGACCATAAAATATATTTTGTAATGAAATAAACATATACATCCAATTGAAACATCATAACCTTTGTTATGCAAAAAATGAAAATGAAACTTCAGTTTGTTACATGACGAGACAAAAATTGGAAATGAAAAACTCCGGTTTTAAACATTTTAAATTAAACCTTTTTAGTTGACAGAAAATAGTTTAGTCTGAGAAAAACAATGAACAAGAATGAAACAAATAATTATAGAAAATATATCTATTTCCTCTTAGGATTTTACATGAAATATGATTTTAACTTTGTTGTATATTCTGAAGAAATTTTAAAATATATCTATTTCTGCTAAGGATCTTATGTGAAATATGATTTTAACTTTGTTCAATATTCTGAAGAAATTTTAAAATCATTATTTTGAAGTTTACAGGAAAACTTTTAGGTTTGTGGAAACCATTGAAAGTTATGGTCAAATATTATCTGAAAGAAATTTTTGTGTTGGTTCATACAGAGTCTTGTTCAAGATATTGAGTCATTTGAACCAATGATAGAGTCAGTCAGTGCAAAGGCTGAAGAATTGCAACAACAGAGTGGGACAGGTGAAATTGCAGACAAATACCATTCCTTGGTCCAGCAAGCAAGGGTGAGTTAAATATTTTATGTTTTCCTCATTCACTGATAAGTGCCATTCCTTGGTCCTATAACCAAAAGTGATTTAGATATTTTGTGTTTCTCTCATTCACTGATAAGTGCCATTCCTTGGTCCTATAACCAAAAGTGATTTAGATATTTTGTGTTTCTCTCATTCACTGATAAGTGCCATTCCTTGGTCCTATAACCAAAAGTGATTTAGATATTTTGTGTTTCTCTCATTCACTGATAAGTGCCATTCCTTGGTTCTGTAACCAAAAGTGATTTAAATATTTTGTGTTTCTCTCATTCATTGAATGGTACCATTCCTTGATCTAATAAGCAGGAATGAGTTAAATATTTTATGTTTCTGTTATTCACTGAAATTTGTGTTCTACAGGAATACATGGGTGAACAGAAAACACAGATGGATATATACCAGCAGTTTGTTGATGCTTGTTCTGAATTTGGACGTTGGTTAAATACTGCTAAAGAAAAGCTCAGTAAGTGTGCTCAACCATCTGGTGACAAAGAGATATTGAAAGGAAAAACTAGTAAAATCAAGGTATGTATTTCGAAGTTTTATCTACAAAAATTGTGGATAAGTGGCAATGTTCTGAGCTCCTGTGATGAGTGTCACACACAAACGAATGGTATTGATATATATTTCGACAACTTAAATAAAAGCTGTGGTTAAGAAGCAATGATCTGAGCTGCTGTAGGAGAGTATGACAAACCAATGAATACTAGTACTGAAGTTTTATTGATGCTTACCTGTTCAAAACACAAGTTTCTTCAATACTTTATTTGATGGATGAAAGTCTTTACTTTGTATTGGTTATATTTAATATATAATTAAACATAGAAGAGAATTATTAACAAATTCTGGAAGGCAGTATGTGAAGCATGGGGACAGCAGGAGGACTACTGATAGTTCTGGTTTGTATGATCATTGAGTATCTTTTTAGTGAATAACTTACCTTTCATTTCATAGATACTGGAATATAGAAGAAAATGTGACGAGAGAAAATGTGTCACACTAAGAGAAATTCATGATTTTATTTTATATAACTTAAAACTTAAAGGCAATTAAAATATGGTTATCAGCTAAGATTTTATGTTATACTTATTGGTATAACATGAACAAAAACTAGTTGAATGTGAGACACTGAAGCTGTGTCAGTGAAGGATCAGAGGGTTAATGAGTACAAAAACTAGTTGAATGTGAGACACTGAAGCTGTGTCAGTGAAGGATCAGAGGGTTAATGAGTACAAAAACTATTTGAATGTGAGACACTGATGCTGTGTCAGTGAAGGATCAGAGGGTTAATGAGTACAAAAACTAGTTGAATGTGAGACACTGAAGCTGTGTCAGTGAAGGATCAGAGGGTTAATGAGTACAAAAAACTAGTTGAATGTGAGACACTGAAGCTGTGTCAGTGAAGGATCAGAGGGTTAATGAGTACAAAAACTAGTTGAATGTGAGACACTGAAGCTGTGTCAGTGAAGGATCAGAGGGTTAATGAGTACAAAAACTAGTTGAATGTGAGACACTGAAGCTGTGTCAGTGAAGGATCAGAGGGTTAATGAGTACAAAAACTAGTTGAATGTGAGACACTGAAGCTGTGTCAGTGAAGGATCAGAGGGTTAATGAGTACAAAAACTAGTTGAATGTGAGACACTGATGCTGTGTCAGTGAAGGATCAGAGGGTTAATGAGTACAAAAAACTAGTTGAATGTGAGACACTGAAGCTGTGTCAGTGAAGGATCAGAGGGTTAATGAGTACAAAAACTAGTTGAATGTGAGACACTGAAGCTGTGTCAGTGAAGGATCAGAGGTTAATGAGTACAAAAACTAGTTGAATGTGAGACACTGAAGCTGTGTCAGTGAAGGATCAGAGGGTTAATGAGTAATAGTAATGTTCAGTTGAAGTTTTCTATAAAAATTATGGTTGACTAGTAATGAAGACATACTAACAGATACTACTGATGTCTACCTGACCTGCTGTAGGATGTACTAACAAATACTACTGATGTCTACTACCTGACCTGCTGTAGGATGTACTAACAGATACTACTGATGTCTACCTCACCTGCTGTAGGATGTACTAACAGATACTACTGATGTCTACCTCACCTGCTGTAGGATGTACTAACAGATACTACTGATGTCTACCTCACCTGCTGTAGGATGTACTAACAGATACTACTAATGTTTACCTAGCCTCATGTAGGACATACTAACAAATACTACTGATGTGTACCTAACCTGCTGTAGGACATACTAACAGATATTACTAATATTTACCTAACCTGCTGTAAGACATACTAACAAATACTACTAATGTTTACCTGACCTGCTGTAGGACACACTAACAAATACTACTGATGTCTACCTAACCTGCTGTAGGACATACTAACAGATACTGCTGATGTTTACCTAAACTGCTCTAGGACATACTAACAGATACTACTAATGTTTACCTAACCTGCTGTAGGACATACTGACAAATATTACTAATGTTTACCTAACCTGCTGTGGGACATACTGACAAATACTACAAATGTTTACCTAACCTGCTTTAGGACATACTAACAGATACTACTGATGTTTACGTAACTTGCTCTAGGACATACTAACAGATACTACTGATGTTTACCTATCCTGCTGTAGGACATACTAATAGATACTACTAATGTTTATCTAGCCTGATGTAGGATGTACTAAGAGATATGTTTACTTATCCTGCTGTAGGATGTACTGATAGATACTACTAATATTTACCTATTCTGCTGTAGGACATACTAACAAATACTACTGATGTCTACCTGACCTGCTGTAGGACATACTAACAAATACTACTAATGTTTACCTAACCTGTTGTAGGACATACTAACAGATACTACTAATGACTACCTGACCTGCTGTAGGACATACTAACAGATACTACTAATGACTACCTAACCTGATGTAGGACATACTAACAGATACTACTAATGTCTACCTAACCTGCTGTAGGACATACTAACGGATACTACTAATGTTTACCTAGCCTCATGTAGGACATACTAACAAATACTACTGATGTGTACCTAACCTGCTGTAGGGCATACTAACAGATATTACTAATGTTTACCTAACCTGCTGTAAGACATACTAACAAATACTACTAATGTTTACCTGACCTGCTGTAGGACACACTAACAAATACTACTGATGTCTACGTGACCTGCTGTAGGACATACTAACAGATACTACTGATGTTTACCTATCCTGCTGTAGGACATACTAATAGATACTACTAATGTTTATCTAGCCTGATGTAGGATGTACTAAGAGATATGTTTACCTAACCTGCTGTAGGACATAGTGACAAATATTACTAATGTTTACCTAACCTGCTGTAGGACATACTGACAAATACTACTAATGTTTACCTAACCTGCTTTAGGACATACTAACAAATACTACTAATGTTTACCTAACCTGCTGTAGGACATACTAACAGATACTACTGATATTTACCTATCCTGCTGTAGGATGTACTAACAGATACTACTAATGTTTACCTATCCTGCTGTAGGATGTACTAACAGATACTACTAATGTTTACCTATTCTGCTGTTGGATGTACTAACAGATACTACTGATGTTTACCTATCCTGCTGTAGGATGTACTAACAGATACTACTAATGTTTACCTATTCTGCTGTTGGATGTACTAACAGATACTACTGATGTTTACCTATCCTGCTGTAGGATGTACTAACAGATACCACTGATGTTTACCTATCCTGCTGTAGGATGTACTAACAGATACTACTAATGTTTACCTATCCTGCTGTAGGACATACTAACAGATACTACTGATATTTACCTATCCTGCTGTAGGATGTACTAACAGATACTACTAATGTTTACCTATCCTGCTGTAGGATGTACTAACAGATACTACTAATGTTTACCTATCCTGCTGTAGGATGTACTAACAGATACTACTAATGTTTACCTATTCTGCTGTTGGATGTACTAACAGATACTACTGATGTTTACCTATCCTGCTGTAGGATGTACTAACAGATACCACTGATGTTTACCTATCCTGCTGTAGGATGTACTAACAGATACTACTAATGTTTACCTATCCTGCTGTAGGATGTACTAACAGATACTACTGATATTTACCTATCCTGCTGTAGGATGTACTAACAGATACTACTAATGTTTACCTATCCTGCTGTAGGATGTACTTACAGATACTAATAATGTTTACTTATCCTGCTGTAGGTGCTGCAAGCTGAGCAGGAAGAAGGATTACAGAAACTGAATCATGCTTTAGCATTAAGTGAAGAAACTAAGAAACAACTTGAAGAACAAGCTGAGAAAAATGTGGTTGACATGGATGTAAAAAGAATTGAGGATGAGTACAAACAATTCAAAGCCAATGTGGATGAGATGAAGTCATCCATTGATGTTGGTATGGTTAAATGGACTGAATATGAAGAACAGTTTAAGAAGTGTTCTAAGTGGGTAGAAGAAACAGAGCCACTTCTACAGTCATTCCTGACACTCCAAGCAGACCTACTCAAGAAAAGAGCTCGCTTAGAGGAGTTTCAGGTACTTGAAATTCTCTTTTGTAGAAAATATTTTTAAAATCTATGTGTTATTTTAAAAACTGTAGTTAATGTTATTTATTATATTATAGTAAATAATATTGTCTAAAATCGGTATCGCATTCTATAATACAATATTGTTTCTAAAGTTCATATTATTGCATAATATATTTTCTAAGATTGGTGTGATGTTTTATAAATCAACATAGTTTAGAATTATTATCATTCTGTTATGGAACATATTTTCTATAGTTGCCAATCGATGGGATGTTCAATTAGCATCATGCACTCTCCTAGAATATGATGTTCTAAATTAGAACTATATTCTCAAGACAGCTGATATGGGTTTTAAAGGTAGAAATGTTGATCTGTGCTTTATTTTAATGAAAGTTTTAACACCTAAACCAGCCATATTAAGAAAACATTTTTACTTCAAGTGGGTTTCTTATCATAATGAATTACTTCTATATTATAACATATCTTTTATGTTATTTGGTTTCTGGATGATTTGGTTACTTTTTGTTTTCAACAGGGACATCTGCAAACCATTTTTGATTGGCAGGCTGAATTTGATAAATTAAATGTAAGAGCCCAGCTTCTCCTGGAAACATACTCCGATTCTAGTATTTCTAATGCCTTTACCCAGTTGTCCACCAAGTATAGCAACCTTCTCTCTCTGTCTAAGGAAGTGATGCACAAGCTGGAACAGCACTTCCAGGAACATCAGCAGCAACAGTGCATGCTAACAGAATGCATTGAGTTTATTGATATTGCTCGAGAAAGACTTAAAGATTGCTGCCGACCATCACATAGTGTTGATGAACTTAATGCTAAACTAAATAGCTTGAAGTCTCTAGCATCCAACATGGAACAAGGTCAGAACAAAGTAAGATATGTCCTAGAACTCACAGAAAAGGTCATAGTAAACACTGACTCTTCTGGAATTAGCTCCATTCAAGAAGATGCTGAAAACCTTAAAACTGATTTTGACAAACTGGTGAAGGACATATCTGATGCTCGCAGATACCTGGCTAGTCGGATTGCAGAGCTAGATGAATTCACCAAAATTCTGAAACAGTTTCAGGAGTATCTGGAAGAAACTGAGAACACAGTTAATGCTGACTCAAGGCAAGAGCTGATATCCATAACAGAAAAAAAATATCTCTTTGATAATTATCGTGCCATTCTCAAAGACATGGACATTCGCAGGGAAACAATAGATCGGCTTAATCAAGGCATGGAAAAAAACCCTCAGGATGCTGATGTGGCAAAGAACAGTATTGAAAAGTTTCAGAATCTAATGGAGACTCTTAAAAAAGCTGTTTCTGTATTAGCAATTGAAATTAAAGATTTGGAGACATACAGTAGCACCAAACAGGAGACAGAAAAATGGTTGAAGGAAATGAAACTGAAGGTTCAGAAATGTGGAGAATGTGTAGGTGATCATTCAACTATACAACAGCAGCAGGAAGAGTTATTATTGGTAAAAGAGAGCCTTCCAAATGGTGAGAAATTAGTTGAGAAAGCTAATAGTCTTGGGAATACTGTGAAAGAGAAATTAGCACTTGCTGGGCAGGAACGAATTGAACAGGAATTAGAACTAATCAACATGGAATGGGAACACTTGCAAGCTCTTGTTGGAGAAGTAGAACAAAACATTTCCAGATGTCTCCAGTACTGGGGAGAATTTCAAGCAGTTTATTGCCATTGTGCTGAATGGTTGTTGCGCTTTGAAAACATGACTAAATCTGTGTTAGCAGCACCGCCAGAGTCGGGGAAGGAACAGCTAAATGAACTGAAAGTAAGTGAGCTAAATATGTACACTGTTTTCTTAAGATGAGTCCAAACAAAAGGAATCATTCAGTGAAATTATATTTTAGTGAATATTCTGTGCTTCCTTCTCTTATCAGTTCAATTTTTCCTCATATTTATAAGGCCCTTCATGAAGAAGCATGCTTCCACAAGCCTGATATTGAAGAGGTAAACCAGAAATGTGAAACACTACTGGATGTAACATCCTATCCACCCATTCGTGAAAAAGCTGTTTCGCTATCAACATCTTATTCATCGCTTTTAACTAGCATTACTGTAAGTTGTATTGGGTATAACTATCAACATCTTATTCATCCCTTTTAACTAGCATTACTGTAAGTTGTATTGGGTATAACTATCAACATCTTATTCATCCCTTTTAACTAGCATTACTGTAAGTTGTATTGGGTATAAATATCAACATCTTATTCATCCCTTTTAACTAGCATTACTGTAAGTTGTATTGGGTATAAATATCAACATCTTATTCATCCCTTTTAACTAGCATTACTGTAAGTTGTATTGGGTATAACTATCAACATCTTATTCATCCCTTTTAACTAGCATTACTGTAAGTTGTATTGGGTATAACTATCAACATCTTATTCATCCCTTTTAACTAGCATTACTGTAAGTTGTATTGGGTATAACTATCAACATCTTATTCATCCCTTTTAACTAGCATTACTGTAAGTTGTATTGGGTATAACTATCAACATCTTATTCATCCCTTTTAACTAGCATTACTGTAAGTTGTATTGGGTATAACTATCAACATCTTATTCATCCCTTTATTCAACTAGCATTACTGTAAGTTGTATTGGGTATAACTATCAACATCTTATTCATCCCTTTTAACTAGCATTACTGTAAGTTGTATTGGGTATAACTATCAACATCTTATTCATCCCTTTTAACTAGCATTACTGTAAGTTGTATTGGGTATAACTATCAACATCTTATTCATCCCTTTTAACTAGCATTACTGTAAGTTGTATTGGGTATAACTATCAACATCTTATTCATCCCTTTTAACTAGCATTACTGTAAGTTGTATTGGGTATAACTATCAACATCTTATTCATCCCTTTTAACTAGCATTACTGTAAGTTGTATTGGGTATAACTATCAACATCTTATTCATCCCTTTTAACTAGCATTACTGTAAGTTGTATTGGGTATAACTATCAACATCTTATTCATCCCTTTTAACTAGCATTACTGTAAGTTGTATTGGGTATAACTATCAACATCTTATTCATCCCTTTTAACTAGCATTACTGTAAGTTGTATTGGGTATAACTATCAACATCTTATTCATCCCTTTTAACTAGCATTACTGTAAGTTGTATTGGGTATAACTATCAACATCTTATTCATCCCTTTTAACTAGCATTACTGTAAGTTGTATTGGGTATAACTATCAACATCTTATTCATCCCTTTTAACTAGCATTACTGTAAGTTGTATTGGGTATAACTATCAACATCTTATTCATCCCTTTTAACTAGCATTACTGTAAGTTGTATTGGGTATAACTATCAACATCTTATTCATCCCTTTTAACTAGCATTACTGTAAGTTGTATTGGGTATAACTATCAACATCTTATTCATCCCTTTTAACTAGCATTACTGTAAGTTGTATTGGGTATAACTATCAACATCTTATTCATCCCTTTTAACTAGCATTACTGTAAGTTGTATTGGGTATAACTATCAACATCTTATTCATCCCTTTTAACTAGCATTACTGTAAGTTGTATTGGGTATAACTATCAACATCTTATTCATCCCTTTTAACTAGCATTACTGTAAGTTGTATTGGGTATAACTATCAACATCTTATTCATCCCTTTTAACTAGCATTACTGTAAGTTGTATTGGGTATAACTATCAACATCTTATTCATCCCTTTTAACTAGCATTACTGTAAGTTGTATTGGGTATAACTATCAACATCTTATTCATCCCTTTTAACTAGCATTACTGTAAGTTGTATTGGGTATAACTATCAACATCTTATTCATCCCTTTTAACTAGCATTACTGTAAGTTGTATTGGGTATAACTATCAACATCTTATTCATCCCTTTTAACTAGCATTACTGTAAGTTGTATTGGGTATAACTATCAACATCTTATTCATCCCTTTTAACTAGCATTACTGTAAGTTGTATTGGGTATAACTATCAACATCTTATTCATCCCTTTTAACTAGCATTACTGTAAGTTGTATTGGGTATAACTATCAACATCTTATTCATCCCTTTTAACTAGCATTACTGTAAGTTGTAAGTTGGGGGTATAACTATCAACATCTTATTCATCCCTTTTAACTAGCATTACTGTAAGTTGTATTGGGTATAACTATCAACATCTTATTCATCCCTTTTAACTAGCATTACTGTAAGTTGTATTGGGTATAACTATCAACATCTTATTCATCCCTTTTAACTAGCATTACTGTAAGTTGTATTGGGTATAACTATCAACATCTTATTCATCCCTTTTAACTAGCATTACTGTAAGTTGTATTGGGTATAACTATCAACATCTTATTCATCCCTTTTAACTAGCATTACTGTAAGTTGTATTGGGTATAACTATCAACATCTTATTCATCCCTTTTAACTAGCATTACTGTAAGTTGTATTGGGTATAACTATCAACATCTTATTCATCCCTTTTAACTAGCATTACTGTAAGTTGTATTGGGTATAACTATCAACATCTTATTCATCCCTTTTAACTAGCATTACTGTAAGTTGTATTGGGTATAACTATCAACATCTTATTCATCCCTTTTAACTAGCATTACTGTAAGTTGTATTGGGTATAACTATCAACATCTTATTCATCCCTTTTAACTAGCATTACTGTAAGTTGTATTGGGTATAACTATCAACATCTTATTCATCCCTTTTAACTAGCATTACTGTAAGTTGTATTGGGTATAACTATCAACATCTTATTCATCCCTTTTAACTAGCATTACTGTAAGTTGTATTGGGTATAACTATCAACATCTTATTCATCCCTTTTAACTAGCATTACTGTAAGTTGTATTGGGTATAACTATCAACATCTTATTCATCCCTTTTAACTAGCATTACTGTAAGTTGTATTGGGTATAACTATCAACATCTTATTCATCCCTTTTAACTAGCATTACTGTAAGTTGTATTGGGTATAACTATCAACATCTTATTCATCCCTTTTAACTAGCATTACTGTAAGTTGTATTGGGTATAACTATCAACATCTTATTCATCCCTTTTAACTAGCATTACTGTAAGTTGTATTGGGTATAACTATCAACATCTTATTCATCCCTTTTAACTAGCATTACTGTAAGTTGTATTGGGTATAACTATCAACATCTTATTCATCCCTTTTAACTAGCATTACTGTAAGTTGTATTGGGTATAACTATCAACATCTTATTCATCCCTTTTAACTAGCATTACTGTAAGTTGTATTGGGTATAACTATCAACATCTTATTCATCCCTTTTAACTAGCATTACTGTAAGTTGTATTGGGTATAACTATCAACATCTTATTCATCCCTTTTAACTAGCATTACTGTAAGTTGTATTGGGTATAACTATCAACATCTTATTCATCCCTTTTAACTAGCATTACTGTAAGTTGTATTGGGTATAACTATCAACATCTTATTCATCCCTTTTAACTAGCATTACTGTAAGTTGTATTGGGTATAACTATCAACATCTTATTCATCCCTTTTAACTAGCATTACTGTAAGTTGTATTGGGTATAACTATCAACATCTTATTCATCCCTTTTAACTAGCATTACTGTAAGTTGTATTGGGTATAACTATCAACATCTTATTCATCCCTTTAACTAGCATTACTGTAAGTTGTATTGGGTATAACTATCAACATCTTATTCATCCCTTTTAACTAGCATTACTGTAAGTTGTATTGGGTATAACTATCAACATCTTATTCATCCCTTTTAACTAGCATTACTGTAAGTTGTATTGGGTATAACTATCAACATCTTATTCATCCCTTTTAACTAGCATTACTGTAAGTTGTATTGGGTATAACTATCAACATCTTATTCATCCCTTTTAACTAGCATTACTGTAAGTTGTATTGGGTATAACTATCAACATCTTATTCATCCCTTTTAACTAGCATTACTGTAAGTTGTATTGGGTATAACTATCAACATCTTATTCATCCCTTTTAACTAGCATTACTGTAAGTTGTATTGGGTATAACTATCAACATCTTATTCATCCCTTTTAACTAGCATTACTGTAAGTTGTATTGGGTATAACTATCAACATCTTATTCATCCCTTTTAACTAGCATTACTGTAAGTTGTATTGGGTATAACTATCAACATCTTATTCATCCCTTTTAACTAGCATTACTGTAAGTTGTATTGGGTATAACTATCAACATCTTATTCATCCCTTTTAACTAGCATTACTGTAAGTTGTATTGGGTATAACTATCAACATCTTATTCATCCCTTTTAACTAGCATTACTGTAAGTTGTATTGGGTATAACTATCAACATCTTATTCATCCCTTTTAACTAGCATTACTGTAAGTTGTATTGGGTATAACTATCAACATCTTATTCATCCCTTTTAACTAGCATTACTGTAAGTTGTATTGGGTATAACTATCAACATCTTATTCATCCCTTTTAACTAGCATTACTGTAAGTTGTATTGGGTATAACTATCAACATCTTATTCATCCCTTTTAACTAGCATTACTGTAAGTTGTATTGGGTATAACTATCAACATCTTATTCATCCCTTTTAACTAGCATTACTGTAAGTTGTATTGGGTATAACTATCAACATCTTATTCATCCCTTTTAACTAGCATTACTGTAAGTTGTATTGGGTATAACTATCAACATCTTATTCATCCCTTTTAACTAGCATTACTGTAAGTTGTATTGGGTATAACTATCAACATCTTATTCATCCCTTTTAACTAGCATTACTGTAAGTTGTATTGGGTATAACTATCAACATCTTATTCATCCCTTTTAACTAGCATTACTGTAAGTTGTATTGGGTATAACTATCAACATCTTATTCATCCCTTTTAACTAGCATTACTGTAAGTTGTATTGGGTATAACTATCAACATCTTATTCATCCCTTTTAACTAGCATTACTGTAAGTTGTATTGGGTATAACTATCAACATCTTATTCATCCCTTTTAACTAGCATTACTGTAAGTTGTATTGGGTATAACTATCAACATCTTATTCATCCCTTTTAACTAGCATTACTGTAAGTTGTATTGGGTATAACTATCAACATCTTATTCATCCCTTTTAACTAGCATTACTGTAAGTTGTATTGGGTATAACTATCAACATCTTATTCATCCCTTTTAACTAGCATTACTGTAAGTTGTATTGGGTATAACTATCAACATCTTATTCATCCCTTTTAACTAGCATTACTGTAAGTTGTATTGGGTATAAATATCAACATCTTATTCATCCCTTTTAACTAGCATTACTGTAAGTTGTATTGGGTATAACTATCAACATCTTATTCATCCCTTTTAACTAGCATTACTGTAAGTTGTATTGGGTATAACTATCAACATCTTATTCATCCCTTTTAACTAGCATTACTGTAAGTTGTATTGGGTATAACTATCAACATCTTATTCATCCCTTTTAACTAGCATTACTGTAAGTTGTATTGGGTATAACTATCAACATCTTATTCATCCCTTTTAACTAGCATTACTGTAAGTTGTATTGGGTATAACTATCAACATCTTATTCATCCCTTTTAACTAGCATTACTGTAAGTTGTATTGGGTATAACTATCAACATCTTATTCATCCCTTTTAACTAGCATTACTGTAAGTTGTATTGGGTATAACTATCAACATCTTATTCATCCCTTTTAACTAGCATTACTGTAAGTTGTATTGGGTATAACTATCAACATCTTATTCATCCCTTTTAACTAGCATTACTGTAAGTTGTATTGGGTATAACTATCAACATCTTATTCATCCCTTTTAACTAGCATTACTGTAAGTTGTATTGGGTATAAATATCAACATCTTATTCATCCCTTTTAACTAGCATTACTGTAAGTTGTATTGGGTATAACTATCAACATCTTATTCATCCCTTTAACTAGCATTACTGTAAGTTGTATTGGGTATAACTATCAACATCTTATTCATCCCTTTTAACTAGCATTACTGTAAGTTGTATTGGGTATAACTATCAACATCTTATTCATCCCTTTTAACTAGCATTACTGTAAGTTGTATTGGGTATAACTATCAACATCTTATTCATCCCTTTTAACTAGCATTACTGTAAGTTGTATTGGGTATAACTATCAACATCTTATTCATCCCTTTTAACTAGCATTACTGTAAGTTGTATTGGGTATAACTATCAACATCTTATTCATCCCTTTTAACTAGCATTACTGTAAGTTGTATTGGGTATAAATATCAACATCTTATTCATCCCTTTTAACTAGCATTACTGTAAGTTGTATTGGGTATAACTATCAACATCTTATTCATCCCTTTTAACTAGCATTACTGTAAGTTGTATTGGGTATAACTATCAACATCTTATTCATCCCTTTTAACTAGCATTACTGTAAGTTGTATTGGGTATAAATATCAACATCTTATTCATCCCTTTTAACTAGCATTACTGTAAGTTGTATTGGGTATAACTATCAACATCTTATTCATCCCTTTTAACTAGCATTACTGTAAGTTGTATTGGGTATAACTATCAACATCTTATTCATCCCTTTTAACTAGCATTACTGTAAGTTGTATTGGGTATAACTATCAACATCTTATTCATCCCTTTTAACTAGCATTACTGTAAGTTGTATTGGGTATAAATATCAGATAAAAGTGATTCTTATTCTCTGATGTCATTAGAATGAATATAAACTTGCTAGCTCCAAGAGTTAGAAATGACTGTGGACTTTATTTTACAGTGAACAATGTTTGACTGTCTCTTTACTATCATTATTGTTCTCTACACTAAAAACATGATGAAAATCCTAGACTTTCATATCACTGTTATATTTGTTCTATACACAGTAATATGGTGAAAACCTTAGACTTTCATATCACTGTTATATTTGTTCTATACACAGTAATATGGTGAAAACCTTAGACTTTCATATCACTGTTATATTTGTTCTATACACAGTAATATGGTGAAAACCTTAGACTTTTATATCACTGTTATATTTGTTCTATACACAGTAATATGGTGAAAACCTTAGACTTTCATATCACTGTTATATTTGTTCTATACACAGTAATATGGTGAAAACCTTAGACTTTTATATCACTGTTATATTTGTTCTATACACAGTAATATGGTGAAAACCTTAGACTTTTATATTACTGTTATATTTGTTCTATGCACAATAACATGGTGATAACTGTAGAACTTCACATTTTTCTTGTACTTGTTTTTTGCACTAGGACAAAATGAAAACCCTAGACTTTTTACCAACACTACTGCTGTTGTTTCTTATACCAGGAAACACTGGAACAATAAGTCTTTCTTTTACTTTATACTAGGATGACAACAGATTTTTTATCACAGTTTTGTACATGAGTAGAATGAAAAACACTAGACTTTCATGACACTTGTATTCACAAGTACATGATGAAATATATAGTTTGTATAACCTTTCTTTTCTGTTTCTACACAAGGACACAATACCAAAGCTGGAAAAAGCTCTCAGTTATCAAAGTGAATTTTCAAATCTCAAAGAGAAATACCTGCAATGGATACAGAAGAGTTGTGCAACTTTGCAGGAAAACAGAAATCCAACTCAAGACCAAGGCTCTCTTGAAGAACGTATTCATAGTCTCAAGGTATTTTTAATTAATTTTATTAATTGAGTTCCTAGAAGAAATGAATATGTTTTATCATATATTTTACATTTTGTTAAATCCTGCGAAGCATCTTTAGTATTAAACATTTAGCTGATTTTGAAGATTTTTTTACAATTATATATAATTTATAGGTACGATTAATAATCAAACGTAGTTTATTTATAGGTATGATTAATAATCAAACGTAGTTTGTTTACTCTGACTTATCATTAACCAGAGCAGTTAAGTTATTTTTTTCCTCAGACTGAAAAGTGGATCTTATTTACTCTTAGATACTCAAACTTAATGATTATTCATCAAGGAAAAATAAATCCAAACTTTTGTTTTTAGAATCTTGCAACATCACTACCTGAAGGACAACACCTGTTAGCCACTACTTGTGAGGCTGGTACTCGCACCTCAGGATCACTGCCAGATGCAGCTCAGTCAGCTTTAAGAGGTGAAATTGATTCTTATCGTGATCAACTGGGGACATTCAGTCAACAGCTAAGTGAGGCTACTGCTCTTCTTTCGTCAGTCCTAGCCAGGCTGCAAGAGTTCAATCAGAACAGTGCTAACTTCAGACAGTGGCTAGAAGACTTAGAGAGAAAACTTATTAGTCCACCTAAGACAAAAGGAGACATTGTGGAAATTAGAACACTTTTTGAACAATATAAGGTGAGAAAACTACATTTCTCTCCTAAATGCAAAAGATGACTGTTGTAATGTGTTCTGTTAATGGGTTATTTAGTAAAAAATAATGGCAATTGTCAACCTCCATCCCCAAGATTAGCGATTTTTGTTCAGTGCTGCCCTCTGTATGTGAAGTTTTTCTTTATGTCTGCTACAAGACTTGTGGTCCCCTCTCATTGGAGTTAGTGTATTTCTATCTAGATGGCCTAGGGAGGTTGAAACGTTGTATTTGTATTGATATCCATACCAGCCGTTCTGTGATACAGGTTCTTGATATTTTTCGGTTAATTCATATTGCTTTATTTCTCAACTCAAGCTTTGTGAAACTTTTCTGTGCAACGTGATCTAAAGTTAACCTTACTACTTTGGGAATTACAACAAAGGCTAGCTTTTTTTTTTGTGAGCCTCAGATGCTGGTAGCTCAATGATAGATTTATCTGCTTTGGAAGGTTAAATATTAAACGGTCCAACTTTTCTCTCCACACTTAACCATGACTCCTACCAAAAACTGCTGAGCCTTTGTTTGCTGACAAGAACTTTGTCTTTCACCACCTCTAGAGTTTGCTGATCATTTCAGTTCCCAACCTGGGTGTTCTTGTAAGTCTTCTTGGAATTTCTGTCTCAGGTTTGTGTGTTTTACTCCTGTCATTTTACATGTACTGATTTCCAACCTATGTTTTTTTTTCCTTCCTTCCCCAGTATTCAGGTTATTGCTATTCTGTTAACATTAGATCTTCTGTACTGGTCCTTCCCCAGTATTCAGGTTATTGCTATTCTATTAACATTAGATCTTCTGTACTGGTCCTTCCCCAGTATTCAGGTTATTGCTATTCTGTTAACATTAGATCTTCTGTACTGGTACCATCTACATCATATTTCTCTTATCACATGTTATGTGGTGGGTGCTTTCAATCCACTTGCATATTGTCTTTCGTGCCTGGGCTGAATCTCTCCCATGGAGGGGTCTTTCTATTTACTTGTTTTCAGGGACTTTTACTTTTGAGGAAATTTAATCAAATTTGATGCCTTTACCAAAAGGCCTCAATACATGGTTTCCTCCTTTTTGGTTACTTGTACCTCCTCCACAGGCTTTGGATTTCAGTGCTTTCAGCCAGAGTTGTTTTCACACATATTTTAATGTTTATTTTCCCATTTGATTGTTTTGTTGGGTAATTTCTCTGGTACATTCCACTCCTCATTGGGCCCCCCTGTTTGCATTCCATTAGCCAGCACAGCCTTTGTTTCCAAAGCTCCAGTGTCTGCTCCTCTTACCACCTGCTCCTATTCCTCTGCTTCCCTCCTTTTTGCATCAACCTCATTCCCCCACTTTACATCTCAATCTCTCCAATCTGGTTTGTCTGGATCTTGGTGAGCAGATCTCTCTTCCCATGTAGAGTCACCTCCCTGTTAGATCCTTCCGTTTGTCTGTTTCTATGGAAGTGTACTAGCGCAGATGGAAGGTCTTTCACTGGCAGGGTTTTTTAATATGGTTAACCTGACTTTACATTCACTGTGAACTATTTTTTAGTTTTATTTGTCCCTTAAGAAATGTTTCCTCCTTCTCTTGACCTGTGAATATTGCTGTTTTGTTTGGTTAGATTTTCTGTGTAATAAAGTGGGATACTTCCAAGGAGTCACCACATGTATTATTGTTATTGTAGTCCATTAATTACATTAATATATTTAACTGTCTAAATCATAAAAACTTCCTCAAACATTAAATGTACAGTTTAATTAATAAACGTTTCTGTAATTTGTTCCCTTCTCCAGTGTTGCAGTTTGGATTTGTCACAATTTTGTGGTTGCATTTCCTCTGGCACCATTATTTGCTTTACTAAACAACATCACAGAAATCAGGCTTGATGCTAGGAAGTTTATCACTTTCTTACTACGACCTGTTGCAGAAAGAGTTAAGAACATTGGTGAGTGCACAGTGTGGTGAATACAGCAAGCTGTTTAGTTTCACTTACTCTTTATCATTCTACCTATCTTCTCTTCTTTATCTTAATACTGCAGCAGTTTGGAACATTGTTCCTCTTTTTCTCCTATTTTCCTGTCTTCACCTTTGTCTGGACCACATTTGATTGCTGTGTGTAGTGTGGGCTCTAAGGTATGGTATTGCATGTACAGCTACCCTTCAGGGTATGTACAGTCGTCTTTTTATTCCCTGGCCATCCTTCTCTCTTATAAATAGGGTCCACCTTCTGGTGTGTCTGGCCTACTCCTGTCTACCTTCTTTATCCTACATCATATCCAATGTTTCCATCCATTCAGTGTGTTTTCTCACATTTTCTCATTCTTTTCACCTTCATTGCCTATTGAAGGAGATTCTCTACATCCATTTGTGGACTATGCCAAGTACATTCAACTTCCAGTATCTTCATTACACTTTTATCTGCATCTGGGTTTTGTTCTCCACCTGTGACCATTCTGCAGGCTTCAGTGTGACTTTAACTTAAACATTTTATTCATTTTCTTCTTTTTCAGGGGCATTTCTTCTTCATTTTTGTCATGTGTGTGTGAATGGTGCCTGACCAGATATTACGTAACATCAAGATATACACCGTATGCCATGTTCACATATGTGCTTTTGTCCATGGCTCCCCCACAGTCACTGTAGAGATGTTGCATTCCATAAGATCAGTAGAAGGTCACCAACCTCTCGGTACTTGCTTTATAAATATATCCCTTCCAAACCATGCCACCCATGAACTGCATGAATAAAGCAGAAGGGGGTAGCTGCTCATCCCTCTTATGCTTTCAGTGAATAATTCAGTAAGGTCTGCTTTCAAAATAGGGTTTCATGGTCACCCGTTGCACTGTCTCTGGTGAAACAGTCCTTGGGTCTCTTCAATGCATTTTCACCACCCCCACCTCATGTTTGTGTGGAGCATGGGAGCCCTTGCCACTTTCCATGGTGGTCGAACATGGAGATACCCTAGTGAATGGGTTCCACTAATAAAATTGGATAGAACCATTCAGTTGAAAGTAGAATGGTAGTGTTGATATGGATGTGGCATCCTTCTTCTCAGTGTGAGGTTCTAGCTAATCTTGTGAGAGGAGGTAAGCACCATATCCAAAGTTATAATTTCCTATAACGAAAATGTATTTCCAACATATACTTACTTTCCCTCACTTTCACCCTTCCTACCCACTTCTTAGCAGCTCATACCTGCCAAACATGGAAGTGAAGGTTTGGCAGAGAAGTGTAGATGGAGTGACACGTGTCACATGAACATTATACATTACTACTGGTTGAGGAATGATTACTGATCATTTGCTTGAGAGATGTGTTGGAATATTATAAGTTCCACAAGGCTTGTAGCATCCCTGAAGAACACGTTTGTGTATAAAGGGCAGCACAGAATGTGAATAGCTAATCTTGTCACTAGAAGTAAGTACACGTTTGTGTATAAAGGGCAGCACAGAATGTGAACAGCTAATCTTGTCACTAGAAGTAAGTACACGTTTGTGTATAAAGGGCAGCACAGAATGTGAACAGCTAATCTTGTCACTAGAAGTAAGTGCACGTTTGTGTATAAAGGGCAGCACAGAATGTGAACAGCTAATCTTGTCACTAGAAGTAAGTACACGTTTGTGTATAAAGGGCAGCACAGAATGTGAACAGCTAATCTTGTCACTAGAAGTAAGTACACGTTTGTGTATAAAGGGCAGCACAGAATGTGAATAGCTAATCTTGTCACTAGAAGTAAGTACACGTTTGTGTATAAAGGGCAGCACAGAATGTGAACAGCTAATCTTGTCACTAGAAGTAAGTACACGCTTTGTGTATAAAGGGCAGCACAGAATGTGAACAGCTAATCTTGTCACTAGAAGTAAGCACACGCTTGTGTATAAAGGGCAGCACAGAATGTGAACAGCTAATCTTGTCACTAGAAGTAAGCACTACGTTTGTGTATAAAGGGCAGCACAGAATGTGAACAGCTAATCTTGTCACTAGAAGTAAGTACACGTTTGTGTATAAAGGGCAGCACAGAATGTGAATAGCTAATCTTGTCACTAGAAGTAAGTGCAACGTTTGTGTATAAAGGGCAGCACAGAATGTGAATAGCTAATCTTGTCACTAGAAGTAAGTACACGTTTGTGTATAAAGGGCAGCACAGAATGTGAATAGCTAATCTTGTCACTAGAAGTAAGCACACGTTTGTGTATAAAGGGCAGCACAGAATGTGAACAGCTAATCTTGTCACTAGAAATAAGCACACGTTTGTGTATAAAGGGCAGCACAGAATGTGAACAGCTAATCTTGTCACTAGAAATAAGTACACGCGTTTGTGTATAAAGGGCAGCACAGAATGTGAACAGCTAATCTTGTCACTAGAAATAAGTACACGTTTGTGTATAAAGGGCAGCACAGAATGTGAACAGCTAATCTTGTCACTAGAAGTAAGTACACGTTTGTGTATAAAGGGCAGCACAGAATGTGAACAGCTAATCTTGTCACTAGAAGTAAGTACACGTTTGTGTATAAAGGGCAGCACAGAATGTGAACAGCTAATCTTGTCACTAGAAGTAAGTACACGTTTGTGTATAAAGGGCAGCACAGAATGTGAATAGCTAATCTTGTCACTAGAAGTAAGTTAACGTTTGTGTATAAAGGGCAGCACAGAATGTGAATAGCTAATCTTGTCACTAGAAGTAAGTACACGTTTGTGTATAAAGGGCAGCACAGAATGTGAATAGCTAATCTTGTCACTAGAAGTAAGTACACGTTTGTGTATAAAGGGCAGCACAGAATGTGAACAGCTAATCTTGTCACTAGAAGTAAGTACACGTTTGTGTATAAAGGGCAGCACAGAATGTGAACAGCTAATCTTGTCACTAGAAGTAAGTACACGTTTGTGTATAAAGGGCAGCACAGAATGTGAACAGCTAATCTTGTCACTAGAAGTAAGTACACGTTTGTGTATAAAGGGCAGCACAGAATGTGAACAGCTAATCTTGTCACTAGAAGTAAGTACACGTTTGTGTATAAAGGGCAGCACAGAATGTGAATAGCTAATCTTGTCACTAGAAGTAAGTACACGTTTGTGTATAAAGGGCAGCACAGAATGTGAATAGCTAATCTTGTCACTAGAAGTAAGTACACGTTTGTGTATAAAGGGCAGCACAGAATGTGAACAGCTAATCTTGTCACTAGAAGTAAGTACACGTTTGTGTATAAAGGGCAGCACAGAATGTGAACAGCTAATCTTGTCACTAGAAGTAAGTACAACGTTTGTGTATAAAGGGCAGCACAGAATGTGAATAGCTAATCTTGTCACTAGAAGTAAGTACGCTTGTGTATAAAGGGCAGCACAGAATGTGAACAGCTAATCTTGTCACTAGAAGTAAGTATTACGCGTTTGTGTATAAAGGGCAGCACAGAATGTGAATAGCTAATCTTGTCACTAGAAGTAAGTACGCTTTGTGTATAAAGGGCAGCACAGAATGTGAATAGCTAATCTTGTCACTAGAAGTAAGTACACGTTTGTGTATAAAGGGCAGCACAGAATGTGAATAGCTAATCTTGTCACTAGAAGTAAGTACACGTTTGTGTATAAAGGGCAGCACAGAATGTGAATAGCTAATCTTGTCACTAGAAGTAAGTACACGTTTGTGTATAAAGGGCAGCACAGAATGTGAATAGCTAATCTTGTCACTAGAAGTAAGTACACGTTTGTGTATAAAGGGCAGCACAGAATGTGAATAGCTGATCTTGTCACTAGAAGTAAGTACCTACCAAAATACATTTTCATTAAAAGAAAATTATACTTTCTATTCTCCATACTGATATTTGTTCAATAAATTCTTGTTACCACCATGAGCATGTGTAAGCTTAACTTCATATATTTTTCAAGCCAAATTCTCGAACTAATAGTAGATGTTTTATTCTGTTCAATAAACAAACACGTATCTCACAGTTTAATCAAATACTACAACACATGCTATAAAAGTAAGTACACCTAACTGACCTATCTTTGATCAATAAACAAAAACATGAAACTCACAGAATAATTAAATAGCAGAACAGATGGTATAACTTTCGCTCGTAACACCAGGAAATTTTTCCTGACACTGAACTGACTCAGTCAAAAATATTTTTACTGTACTCTCATTTCTGTGTAATCCAAAAAGCTTCTCAGTACTAACTGTTATGAACTCTCTAGATCTTAACACCATCATAATGAAGTTTTCTCTGATGAAAATCTAACACTGATATATAGTTTCTTACAGTTTCCAAACCTTGACAGTTTTAACAAAATCTGATAAAAAAAGTTAAGTAGCTGTTATTACTGTAAAAGATTATATTGTTGAAATAATGGTTTTCCTAAGAAAGTTTAAGTAGCTGTTATTACTGTAAAAGATTATATTGTTGAAATAATGGTTTTCTTAAGAAAGTTTAAGTAGCTGTTATTACTATAAAAGATTATATTGTTGAAATAATGGTTTTCTTAAGAAAGTTTAAGTAGCTGTTATTACTGTAAAAGATTATATTGTTGAAATAATGGTTTTCTTAAGAAAGTTTAAGTAACTGTTGTTACTGTAAAAGATTATATTGTTGAAATAATGGTTTTCTTAAGAAAGTTTAAGTAGCTGTTATTACTGTAAAAGATTATATTGTTGAAATAATGGTTTTCTTAAGAAAGTTTAAGTAGCTGTTATTTCTGTAAAAGATTATATTGTTAAAATAATGGTTTTCTTAAGAAAGTTTAAGTAACTGTTGTTACTGTAAAATATTATATTGTTGAAATAATGGTTTTCTTAAGAAAGTTTAAGTAGCTGTTGTTACTGTAAAATATTATATTGTTGAAATAATGGTTTTCTTAAGAAAGTTTAAGTAGCTTTTATTTCTGTAAAAGATTATATTGTTGAAATAATGGTTTTCTTAAGAAAGTTTAAGTAGCTGTTGTTACTGTAAAATATTATATTGTTGAAATAATGGTTTTCTTAAGAAAGTTTAAGTAGCTGTTGTTACTGTAAAATATTATATTGTTGAAATAATGGTTTTCTTAAGAAAGTTTAAGTAGCTGTTGTTACTGTAAAATATTATATTGTTGAAATAATGGTTTTCTTAAGAAAGTTTAAGTAGCTGTTGTTACTGTAAAATATTATATTGTTGAAATAATGGTTTTCTTAAGAAAGTTTAAGTAGCTTTTATTTCTGTAAAAGATTATATTGTTGAAATAATGGTTTTCTTAAGAAAGTTTAAGTAGCTGTTGTTACTGTAAAATATTATATTGTTGAAATAATGGTTTTCTTAAGAAAGTTTAAGTAGCTGTTATTACTGTAAAATATTATATTGTTGATTTAATGATTTTAAACAAATTGGGTAAAAGGTTAAATACTTCATCTGAGATGAACAAAAATATTTTACTGGAATTATAACAATAATAGAGTGAAATATTTAATTTTACATTTTAACGAAAATGATTCAGTGAATGTATTGCTTTTCATTCCAAAGAGGAATTTTTGATAACAAGTTATTTTTTGAACCATAACTAGTAAGTATGAATAGGAATTATCAGGTCTTTAGAGTAATCTATTTATAATTTTGAACAAAAGATATTTGTATATTAAATTATTTGTTGAATATCATAAGGTAAATGCTTAATTAAGTAACACAAGATGATTGGAGTGACATATTTATAATTAAAGTTATTTGAAGATTTATTTATATTATACTACATAAATTGATTCTTTCTAACAAAATGTTAATATAACTGTTTATGTATGAATGAAAACAAAATTTAATGTGGCTATCACATTTTACTAAAGCATCTGAGGTTGGAAATAGAACAACAACAACCGCAGTTGTCAGAACTCAAGCTGAAGCTCAGGAGTTAGCAGAGAAAACAGAAGATTCCCAAGCTGTTGAACTCCTGACAGAAATGACAGATCGACTGACAGCATCATTAAATAGGTGTCAGGTGAGAGAAGTTTAGTAGGTAATACTAAATAATGTTTTAAGACTAGAAGTATGCTCAAATAGGGAGGTAAATAGGTTGTATTCAATTCACACTAAATTACCAACCTTAAGTAGTTGGGACTAAAATACCCAAAATACTTTAATAATTAGTCCACACTGTCCATTTTTGGGTAACTTCTCAATGTCGTGAACTTCTTTTCATACTCAGGAAATACTGAGTCAGTTGGAGAGTGAGCTTCAAACTCTTCAGAACTATCAACATGCTCTCCAAGAAACGGAGAAGTGGTTACTTCAGATGTCTTTCAATCTAATGTCACATCATTCGTTACAAATCAGCAGTCTTCCTCAGACTCAAGGCCATCTTGAAAAACACAAGGTTTGTAATTTGAACCTTTTAAAAAAGTGAATGTTATTTCTACTACATTGAAGTGAAGAAATATTAAATATCCTTTAACTAACGTCACTTCATTGTTTACAAATCATTCATCTCTCAGATTTAAGGTTTTCAATTCACAACTATTTTGTGAAAGATCAAATTTCTGTTACGGAAATTAAAGTTTAACAATTGCCAAAATAAGTTTGTTGAATTTTAAATCCAAATGTTTTTTCTTATTATTTAATAGTGTTAATCTTCTCTTGTTTCTTAACTACGTTTATAATTTTAGATTATTAACAAAAAAAGGAAAACTGTTTTTAGTAATTTTATGATTTGAACCTAACTTTACCAGTGTCAAAACAGAAAATCGTTTAATGGCTGCTAAACATTAATGTTGCTTCTTCTTATTTCTAGAAAGTTTTGGAAGAAATTGAGAACTACCAGACTGTGATTGACGGGGTTAAGGCAAAAGGACGGGTTATTGTAGAAACATACAAGGAAAGAGTTCCCTCGATAGAGAACCAGATAAATAAACAATTAGCAAACATCCAAGAAAGCTATGACTCTCTTCTTGCTAGTGCTGAACAGATAGAGGTAATTAGTGCACATTGTTGTTAGGTACATAAGAGTTTGGTAATCAGTGTTATTAATCTGTTTATATTACGTTTTAGTTGTTTATCTAAAGAGACCTTCTACGTTTAGCATCAATGAAGAACGACAGAGATTCAATCCCAGCTACTGTCTTCCACAAACACAGCCTTTCCCTAATGAAAGTGTTGGACTACCAGCTGAAGCATAGGATATAAATTATCAGTACCTGTTAACAGTTACAACAATTAGATTGGAATTAATAACTTGTTTTAGGTGATCACCTAGGCTAATAATCATAATAATGATAAACACTGTTGCTAAGTTTGTATCTTTTTAACAATATTTGTCTTTAAGAAACAAGTAGAAATTGTAAACAAAATGCATTAGAAATTTATTTGTCATTCATAACTGTCTTTTTACAGATCTAATTTTTAATTTTTTTTTAGGAAAAAGCATATTTAGCATGGCATGTTTCTCTTCTGTGGTTTTTATTATACAAACTCAACAAAGTTTATTAGAATAGCATAAATCAGTCTGATTACAACTGAATTTTTTTAGAAAGTTTCATAATTGTTTCAGAGATAATGAACAGCACTGAATTGGAGTAATAATAATAATGTTTTTTCGTAGACACGTCTCAATCAGGCTTTTCAGAAGTTTCGTACATATGAGGAAACACTTAACCAATGTGATAAGCTGCTGGCTGAGTTAGAACCTGGACTTGTTCAAGAAACTGAAACAGCTCATCTGACTCTGGAGGTTGCTAGAGAAAATCTAGATAATTCTAAGGTAACTTTCTTATTAATTTGTTGTGTTTTTGTATTTTATCCTGTTGTGTAGTAGCTGGTAATTAGATTATAATACTTTCAGTAAATTTTAAGTTAGTACAAGGACCTGGGTCCTGTTTGTAGTAGCTGGTGATAAGATTATAATATTGGGTTGAGGAATAATTCGTGGCGTCTTTTTAAGTTAACAAAATATATTCATAAATGAAACGCTTTACAAAATATTTCATGTCATTTGGTAGATAATTTTTTGCTCTAATAGATGGTGTGTTTGATTTTCATATGTCTTTGATTTTTGCTTTCATTTTCAGCTCATTAAATGGAATGTCAAGTGGACAAAATCGAGCATTTTCGACACCATCTGCTTTTCGCATTTAATTTCTTGCAATTTTGTTTAAAACAATGCATACTATATACCTAGGTATTACATGAAATAAAGTATCATAATAAATGTTTTGGGTGTAATGTGTTCATGCATTGAAGTATTGTATAGTCTTGCATGTAATGCTTGAATGAAATTATTTAAAAACGCTCACGAATTATTCCTCAACCTAATACTTTCAGTAGACTTTAAGTAAGTGCAAGGATCTGGGTCCTGTTTGTAGTAGCTGGTAATAAGATTATAATACTTTCAGTAAACTTTAAGTACAAGAACCTGGGTCTTGTTGTGTAATAGCTGGTAATAAGATAATGGTACTTTCAGTAAACTTTAAGTACAAGAACCTGGGTCTTGTTGTGTAATAGCTGGTAATAAGATAATGGTACTTTCAGTAAACTTTAAGTAAGTACAAGGACCTGGGTCCTGTTGTGTAGTAGCTGATAATAAGATTATAATACTTTCAGTAAACTTTAAGTCAGTACAAGGACCTGGGTCCTGTTTGTAGTAGCTGGTAATAAGATTATAATACTTTCAGTAAACTTTAAGTCAGTAGAAGGACCTGGGTCCTGTTTGTAGTAGCTGGTAATAAGATTATAATACTTTCAGTAAACTTAGTTAGTACAAGGACCTGGGTCCTGTTGTGTAGTAGCTGATAATAAGATTATAATACTTTCAGTAAACTTTAAGTACAAGAACCTGGGTCTTGTTGTGTAATAGCTGGTAATAAGATAATGGTACTTTCAGTAAACTTTAAGTAAGTACAAGGACCAGGGTCCTGTTGTGTAGTAGCTGATAATAAGATTATAATACTTTCAGTAAACTTTAAGTCAGTGCAAGAACCTGGGTCTTGTTGTGTTGTAGCTGGTAATAAGATAATGGTACTTTCAGTAAACTTTAAGTAAGTACAAGGACCTGGGTCCTGTTTGTAGTAGCTGGTAATAAGATTATAATACTTTCAGTAAACTTAGTTAGTACAAGGACCTGGGTCCTGTTGTGTAGTAGCTGATAATAAGATTATAATACTTTCAGTAAACTTTAAGTACAAGAACCTGGGTCTTGTTGTGTAGTAGCTGGTAATAAGATAATGGTACTTTCAGTAAACTTTAAGTAAGTACAAGGACCTGGGTCCTGTTTGTAGTAGCTGGTAATTAGATTATAATACTTTGAGTAAACTTTAAGTAAGTACAAGGACCTGGGTCTTGTTTGTAGTAGCTGGCAATAAGATTATAATACTTTCAGTAAACTTTAACTAAGTGCAAGAACCTGGGTCTTGTTGTGTTGTAGCTGGTTATAAGATAATGGTACTTTCAGTAAACTTTAAGTACGTACAAGGACCTGGGTCCTGTTTGTAGTAGCTGGTTATAAGATTATAATACTTTCAGTAAACTTTAACTAAGTGCAAGAACCTGGGTCTTGTTGTGTTGTAGCTGGTAATAAGATAATGGTACTTTCAGTAAACTTTAAGTAAGTACAAGGACCTGGGTCCTGTTTGTAGTAGCTGGTAATTAGATTATAATACTTTCAGTAAATTGTAGGTAAATAGAAGAACTAAATCTGTGTTATTTATTAAGTGTGAATTAGATGATTTGACCTCGTGAGGGAACAGTGTTTCTCACATGATAACACTTGATATAATGGTTGATGACTGTCAGGATTTGAAATATGGTGTGCAGAGGATTTTTCTGCAGTAGGTGTCTGTGACATGTTGGTGATAAATTGAAACAATAAATGGACAGCACAATTCGCTTGTTTTAAAATAATGTATTCAAAACAAGTCAGAAGTATTCACAAAAGGTAGTTACATTGAAGGAATTCAAAATTTATCTAAAACTCTAAATAATTCTTTTTATCTATCAAAAGTTATTTAGGCTGATTCAATTAATTTAGAACCCAACTGATAAAATGGACTGTTTTTCTTTACTTTGTCTCATATTGTACATTCTGTAATATATTCACTTATGTTACTCCTTAGGTTTCCATAGTTGTATTTCAAACTTTATGTAACTTTATCTTTCATCAGAGTACACACAGATGGAACACCTTTTAACAAGACAAATTATTATCCTTATTAATCTGTGAAATTCACATTAAAATATCACCTATTATGGCTAATCATTCACTTGATGGCTAACCTCACGTTTATGTTATCAAACTAATTTTCTGACAGAATTTCAATTGACTTTACTTATCAATTCTTCTTTAGTCCTAACCTTGTGCTTTGTTTGGTCGCCAATATTTATACATTGGTATCTCAGGCATCAAGTGTTTTGTAAAGTACGTGAGCAGTGCTGGTTCACAAAACTCAGCTAAGGCAATAAAAAAATAGCAGAGGTTTAAGTAATGTAACATCAACAATATTAGTAAAGCTTAGACACCAATGAAATGCAAACATGGCATGTAACTCTTACTGAGTTATATAACAAACTTGTCATAACTATCACCTTTCAATTTTACTTTTAATGTACTTGTTATTAAATGTAAATATTGTACTTTGTCTTGTGTGATGAAGTCATGTGGATATACTAAAACTAAAAACTTTTGTGAAGACATAACATCATTTTATTGTGGCATAGTCATGAAAGTCTATTGAAAATAGAGAGTTTTGTGATACAGATAATACTATTGTCTTTGCAGAATTGTAACAAAACCATGTAAATAGACTAAACAGACAAATGTTTAGTAAATGTGGAATAAAAGAATATACTTATAGCAAGGTTTACCTCAGAAAATGGAGATGTCTTGTAGATGTGTAGAAAATAAATAACTAATAATTTTCTTTAGTTCAAATTTATGAAGAGATGTTTAACTTGTTCAGTGCCACGGATGAGTTAATTCGTTCTCAAAAATACCTAACTTCAACGCTAGATGTCAATACCACACATGCATTTGACCTACTTACATATTGTTTCATTTTCGATCCAAAATGGCATCATGAAAAAGATTACAAAATGAAGAAGCATTAGATTTATATTTTGAACTTGGTTCAAAGTTGCCGTAGCAGTTGAAAAACTTGGTAGTCAACAGGTTAACAATCTTTTGCTGTTTCCACGTATATCAGAATATTGAATGTTAGTTTTTTCCAGACGGCACTCAGCCAGCTTGTGATGGCCAGACAGCAGCTACAGACTGCTATCCAAGGCTGTGTTGAAGCCACTACTTCTCTGAGCCGCCCATCCAGTCCTGAGGATGCTGTTGTTTCACCCTTGCCAGAGAGAGAAACACAAATCAAGATTCGTCTACAAGATTTTATTGAACAGGTGAAATTGTTATGAAACATTACTGGGACAAAAGTAGCTTTCTCTATACTAAAATGATTGATTTACTTTTGAAACTTTTCTTCCATCTTACAGCTACTTGCAGTTGAACAAAGCAATGTATATCTTTTGTACATCAGTTTATAAGTTTATTTTCAGAATGTAGTACACTGTATTTATACATGAATTTACTGATTATTGAAATGTATTTAGAACACATCCTGTCTTTCACAGCGTATATTACATGCATTAAGATCTGGTTAATGTCATATCTTAGGCTGAATCACGTATAGTGGCTATCAACAATGTTGTCCATGAATGGGAGGCTGTAACACAGTTAAAGGAAACCGTAGAGCACTGGGTTGCTGACCAGAAGGTTGTAGTCTCTCAACTAGAATCTGGACTTGTGGTTATGGAACCAGAAGTGCTTCAGCATCAACTGAATAACTTAGAGGTATAACTTCTTACCATTTGTCATAATATAATGTGTAACTACATTAAATTCTATCACAATCTATCTAGTGTAATATAAGAAAACGTCTTTGTACATGAACATTATACTTAATTCACAACAGTTCACAAAATATAATTTTTTTTCATATGAAATAAAAAAACATTTTAAGCTAATGTTCTTTTATTTAATCTTCACAGAACATGAAACAAGAGTTGGAGGAGAAACGTTCAGCTGTTCAAAAAATTGAACAGAAAGAACAGAGCACTCTATCAAACAGTGCTCAATCAGTCCTGAAGGAAAAGCTAAAAGATTTGGAAGACCAGGTGTGTTTCAAAGTCACTTTCTATTAAAATAGTTAAACAGAAAGAAGTAAGACTTCATGGAAAAGCTAAAACATTTTTAAAGAAAAGTGGTTATGGGAGCAAAGATATATTAATAACATCAAGGGTAAAGGAAAGTTCTGTATTCACCATCAATACAGTCACTTTAAAGTATGGTTGAACATTTATCTGGATATTAAACATTAAAGTTCTGTATTCTGTTATGATGAGAAACCCACTTGAAGTAAATATGTGTCTCAAGACAGCTGGTATAGGTATTAAAACTTTTATTAAAATAAAGTAGAGAAGAGCATTTTGACCTTCTTAGGTCATCTTCAGGTTAACCAAGAGAGTTTGCAACTGACCATTGCTGAGCACGTATCTCAGGTATGAGAGTGTAAATGGTTATGGGATTGTAGAGGACGTTGCAGTATATGTTAGGTTATTAATTAGTATAGGTATAAAGGTGTTTCTTAATATTGATTTAACTTTGGTTTCAGTTGTTGCATAAGTAGGGATTTTTTTATTTTTATGTTTGTTTATGTTAATTTCCCTACTTCATGTCTGGGTGTTTTCTATGGTTATGTTGTATTTATTTGAGTTGCAGTGTGGAAAACGTGTTAGAGTGTTTTTTGTGTTCTTTGAATCTGGTTTCCATTTTTCTGCTTGTTTCTCCAATATAGAAGTTGTGACAGCTGTTGCATTGTATTTTATAAATTATGTTGGTGTTGTGTTTGTCAGTGTAGTTTTACATAGTATGGACTTTAGTTTTGTTCCTGGTTTCTGGATAAATTTGGTGTTTACTAGAATTTTATGTTTTAGTACAAGTTTTTTTTAAATGTTGGTTATATTTTCACTGACTAGAATCAATCTGCACCGTGGTCTTCAGACCTATCCAATTTTCAGATTTCTTGTGGTCTTGTGGGCACTTTTGCCTGCCTTCTCATTGCACCACTTTCTCAGTTTTGGTCTCTTATGTGTCCTTCAGACCACTCAGTATAATGTTGTGCTGCTGCTTATGTATTGGTCAGTTTACATATGACTTCCTGCTTCACTGATTTTTGGTGCAATCTCCATTTTTTTACCTCTGACACTCCTCATCCAACCACATTGCACTGTGTGTGTCAGCTGTCTGCACATGCATTCTAACTTTGCCACATTGCTCGCCTGAAGGGCCAGATTTTCGTGTGTAGCTGTTTTAAAGGATTACAGTTCTTGCCATTATATGATTCTTCACTATGCCCCCTCTGAAAAGGGCTGTTAATCCAGTACGTCCATAAGACCAACCATTGTTATTAATATTCAGAGTTCATTATCAAAAGTCTACAAAATCTCCTTAACTTCAATTAAATTTCCTTTATGCCTACACCCAAAACTAATTTATGTTCACTCTGTCTGCTTTACCCTGCTCCTTCCAAGATAGCACCTGCACAATCCATGTATTCCTCACCTAATTCTGAACAATAGTCTCTCCATGTCTTTCCTGGTGTCCTTGTGTCGGCATCTTCCTTAACATTGCATGTCCATCAGAATTTCTCTCTAAATTCTCATATCCCATTTAAGCCGCTGTACAAACTTGTTTGGAACTTAATCTCTTGTTGTGCAAGGTAAAGAGAAACAAAAGTTTTTGACCAACCCAGGTTGTCTTTCAGGCCCCAGAAATTAATTTTAAGACTTTAAAGGGCTTCAAACCAAAATTCCTGTCACAAATTTTTGTTGTTGTTGTTGTTGTTCATCACTACCATATTTTTTTTATTTGGCCTTCTGAGAGGATTTTGTTTTGTTTCCCATGTTTTGGGCTATATGAGTAGGGTGACTTTGCTTGGGTCTTTAAGTTGCCAACCTTATCCATATAGTTTTATTCCTTCCATTTTTTCATCCTCTGGACTTTGGTTTATTTTCCAGATTAGTACTTTTATGTGGTCCTCCATGTTTTTTCTGCCCTCCATTAGACCTTTTGTATTCATGTTTTTTAAACTACCTTTCCTTCAAGTCTCTAATCTATGCCCAATATTTGGCTGTTCATGATGTACTTCTCCCTTCACACTGTTTCAAACCTTTATGACCATTCCAACCCTGTTTGCTTCCTTTGCCCAGCATGATTTTTTCAATAATTCCTAAGTCTGTTTCTTCCACAGCATCCTCATCTCTCCTATGAAATTTTTCCTATTTCCCTTCTGGCTTGAATTTGCCTGACATTTTTTTTTCTTTTCCTGATAATTGTCACTTTTTCATGTTTCCTTCCCATCATCAGATCCGTAACTTACCATGCATATTTCCATCTTCCTTTGGAGGGTATTGTCAGTACTGTAACTGTGTATCTGTAGGTGTTGTAGTTCCATCTTCCTTTGGAGGGTATTGTCAGTACTGTAACTGTGTATCTGTAGGTGTTGTAGTTCCATCTTCCTTTGGAGGGTATTGTCAGTACTGTAACTGTGTATCTGTAGGTGTTGTAGTTCCATCTTCCTTTGGAGGGTATTGTCAGAACTGTAACTGTGTATCTGTAGGTGTTGTAGTTCCATCTTCCTTTGGAGGGTATTGTCAGTACTGTAACTGTGTATCTGTAGGTGTTGTAGTTCCATCTTCCTTTGGAGGGTATTGTCAGTACTGTAACTGTGTATCTGTAGGTGGTACATACTTGGTTCTTTTTCTCTACATTGACCTTTATCTCATATTTGGATCCTGCCCTGTATTGTGTACTGCCTGACCCATTATAGTTAATTTTAAATCTACACTGTACAACCTGTGATCATATACCATGCTAGATGACTGTAAAATTGAGGCTTTTCCTCTCATGTACGTAATGTACAATTCTAAGTGCCACTTGATGTTGGCTGATTGGCTCTGTCAGTGTATCCTGTATGTAGCAAAATACAGTATCATAATGTATCACAAGGTCATGCTCCTTACACCACATTGAGATGGAGTGTTCCACATGACTTTTCACAGGTATTCCTTGTCATCTGTTTCTTCATAAGTATGTTTATCCAGAACTATAAATTCATGCACGTAAAGCAGACAAGGATTACTGCCCATCTCTGATGATCTGTGGCATTGAGGCTCTTCCTGCTACATACCTAATGTACAATTCCTGATACCAGCAGATGTTGGTATCAACTTCATCAGTGTGATTGCTGTGCATGTCAAGCTAAGTGTGCATCATACCACTCAGTTGAGAGCATGGTAGTGTCATTCTGCTGAGTTAAATGAAATGTTATCCTTCCTACCATGAACTTAATGTAGAGTTCTAGATTCTGCCAGGTGTTTGATGTAACACTTTGTTTTATATTGCAGTTTTCCCCTCCACATAAGACATCCTTTTTCCTATCATCTGCCGGAGTTTAGTTCATGAGGATCAGGTGTTGGTTGAAACTGGATCAGCCACATGAGTCCTTACATGTATTCTATTGAATTAAATTATCAGTTCAAGAAAATGTTAATGTTCTATGTATTCTAAAGATGGCATGTTAATGTTCTGTGTATTTCGAAGATGGCATGTTAATGTTCTATGTATTCCGAAGATGGTATGTTAATGTTCTGTGTATTCTGAAGATGGGATGTTAATGTTCTATGTATTCTGAAGATGGCATGTTAATGTTCTATGTATTCTGAAGATGGCATGTTAATGTTCTATGTATTCTGAAGATGGCATGCTAATGTTCTATGTATTCTGAAGATGGCATGCTAATGTTCTATGTATTCTGAAGATGGCATGTTAATGTTCTATGTATTCTGAAGATGGCATGTTAATGTTCTATGTATTCTAAAGATGGCGTGCTAATGTTCTATGTATTCTGAAGATGGCATGCTAATGTTCTATGTATTCTGAAGATGGCACGTTAATGTTCTATGTATTCTGAAGATGGCACGTTAATGTTCTATGTATTCTGAAGATAGCATGTTAATGTTCTGTGTATTCTGAAGATGGGATGTTAATGTTCTATGTATTCTGAAGACGGCACGTTAATGTTCTATGTATTCTGAAGATGGCTGGTATAGATATTAGTACTTTAATGCAGAGAACAACATTTCAACCTTTTCAGGTTAACAAAGAGAGAGTTTACCTTTACCTTCTGTACCCATTACCATACCACTTTAAATCATATGTGGGCATTCATGTTTTTGTTGTAAACATGAAAGTTAAATGTAAGTTATGTTCATATATTCAGGCTACTTTAAATCATAAAATGACACAATGTTTGAAGAAAACATGGAAACTATTGCTAACCCATTTAAAAACCCCAGAGGTGAAATTCTGCTGGTATTGGAACTTATTTATGTTAGGTTATTATAGCTGTGGACTTGTTTCAGCTGCATTGTCATTTTGTATGTTTACAAAGAGATTTTGTTTTCTTTCAAAAACTGGCTCACTTCACCCAGCTGAGCACTTTTACTGTTTTTTGTTGAGAATTTCAGCCTTGTTATAAACTAAAGCTATTAATAAATATATTTTTAAAACCTTAAAGCTAACCTTTATCATTAAAATAGTTATCAAGCCTTGTCTTAAACTCTTATAAATTTACTGCTTCTACAACATCTGAATTCCAAAGGCTAACCACCCTGTTAAAAAAACAAAAAAACTGTCTTAACTAGAGATGATTCTGCCTAGTGGACATTTGTATTAAAGGGTTAAGTTCTATACTAATTATCAAACAACTTTAACTCATGTGAGGACATTTATGTTTTGATAACGATTGTAATTAGTAATATCCTGTACATATAATCAGTTTCATTTAAAAAAAAACTTTCATTAGTGAAATACATTAAATTATTGTAGTATTCTATAGTAACAGTCATCAAATGGTAATATTACATACTCACAAAACATTTTTATATAAAGGGAAAAATTAAAAACTTGTGCTAACAAAAATTCATAATAAGTATATTTCTCATGCATTTCTTTAATGAAAGGTTAAGATGTGCTTAATTCTAATTTTACTTTCTTAAAATAAAGGTTGCCCAACTAATGGCTAAGACAGATGCTAGAAAAGCTGCTATCAAACAGCTCAAAGATCTGACTGAAGAAGTTGAGGGTCGACTTCAGTATATAAGTACTTCTCTGGAGTCGGCTGAAAAACCAGAATCAGGGGACTCTTTACAGCGACAAGAAGTTCTCAAGGTGATTTTTTTAGGTCTTTGCCTGTCGAGAAGGAGTTTATAATTCAGACCTGTTTCTGTCAGTGATTGTACTTACCTCTACAATGTTTTAGTTCAGGACTTACTCCCTTTTTAATGTTTCAAATTTATGTCAGTGTTTACGCTCATTTATTCAATGTTTTACATTTTATAATTTAGTCTTTGTGTAATACTTCACATTCTGTTGATGTCTACATTCGTCTATTCATTGTTTTACAGTTTATAATTTAGTCCTAATGTAATAATTCACATTCTGTCTGTGTCTACATTCATCTATTTAATGTTTTATGGACTATAATTTAGTCCTAGTGTAATACTTCACATTCTGTCAATGTCTACATTCCTCTATTTAATGTTTTACAGTATATAATTTAGTCCTAGTGTAATACTTCACATTCTGTCTGTGTCTACATTCGTCTATTCAATGTTTTACAGTTTATAATTTAGTCCTAGTGTAATACTTCACATTCTGTAAATGTCTACATTCCTCTATTTAATGTTTTACAGTATATAATTTAGTCCTAGTGTAATACTTCACATTCTGTCTGTGTCTACATTCCTCTATTTAATGTTTTACAGTATATAACTTAGTCCTAGTGTAATACTTCACATTCTATCAATGTATACATTCCTCTATTTAATGTTTTACAGTTTATAATTTAGTCCTAGTGTAATACTTCACATTCTGTCTGTGTCTACATCCCTCTATTTAATGTTTTACAGTATATAATTTAGTCCTAGTGTAATACTTCACATTCTGTTGATGTCTACATTCCTCTATTTAATGTTTTACAGTTTATAGTTTAGTCCTAGTGTAATAATTCACATTCTGTCTGTGTCTACATTCCTCTATTTAATGTTTTACAGTATATAATTTAGTCCTAGTGTAATACTTCACATTCTATCAATGTATACATTCCTCTATTTAATGTTTTACAGTTTATAATTTAGTCCTAGTGTAATACTTCACATTCTGTCTGTGTCTACATCCCTCTATTTAATGTTTTACAGTATATAATTTAGTCCTAGTGTAATACTTCACATTCTGTTGATGTCTACATTCCTCTATTTAATGTTTTACAGTTTATAATTTAGTCCTAGTGTAATAATTCACATTCTGTCTGTGTCTACATTCCTCTATTTAATGTTTTACAGTTTATAATTTAGTCCTAGTGTAATACTTCACATTCTGTCTGTGTTTACATTCCTCTATTTAATGTTTTACAGTATATAATTTAGTCCTAGTGTAATACTTCACATTCTGTCTGTGTCTACATTTGTCTATTCAATGTTTTACAGTATATAACTTAGTCCTAGTGTAATACTTCACATTCTGTCTGTGTCTACATTCATCTATTTAATGTTTTATGGACTATAATTTAGTCCTAGTGTAATACTTCACATTCTATCAATGTCTAGATTCCTCTATTTAATGTTTTACAGTATATAATTTAGTCCTAGTGTAATACTTCACATTCTGTCTGTGTCTACATTCGTCTATTCAATGTTTTACAGTTTATAATTTAGTCCTAGTGTAATACTTCACATTCTGTCAATGTTTGTCTATTCAATGTTTTACAGTTTATAATTTAGTCCTAGTGTAATACTTCACATTCTGTCTGTGTCTACATTTGTCTATTTAATGTTTTACAGTATATAATTTAGTCCTATTGTAATACTTCACATTCTGTCTGTGTCTACATTTGTCTATTTAATGTTTTACAGTTTATAATTTAGTCCTAGTGTAATACTTCACATTCTGTCAATGTCTGCATTTGTCTATTCGATGTTTTACAGTATATAACTTAGTCCTAGTGTAATACTTCACATTCTGTCTGTGTCTACATTTGTCTATTCAATGTTTTACAGTTTATAATTTAGTCCTAGTGTAATACTTCACATTCTGTCAATGTTTGTCTATTCAATGTTTTACAGTTTATAATTTAGTCCTAGTGTAATACTTCACATTCTATCAATGTCTACATTCCTCTATTTAATGTTTTACAATTTATAATTTAGTCCTAGTGTAATACTTCACATTCTGTCTGTGTCTACATTCCTCTATTTAATGTTTTACAGTATATAATTTAGTCCTAGTGTAATACTTCACATTCTGTCTGTGTCTACATTCCTCTATTTAATGTTTTACAGTATATAATTTAGTCCTAGTGTAATACTTCACATTCTGTCTGTGTCTACATTTGTCTATTCAATGTTTTACAGTATATAACTTAGTCCTAGTGTAATACTTCACATTCTGTCTGTGTCTACATTCATCTATTTAATGTTTTATGGACTATAATTTAGTCCCAGTGTAATACTTCACATTCTATCAATGTCTACATTCCTCTATTTAATGTTTTACAGTATATAATTTAGTCCTATTGTAATACTTCACATTCTGTTGATGTCTACATTCCTCTATTTAATGTTTTACAGTATATAACTTAGTCCTAGTGTAATACTTTACATTCTGTCAATGTCTACATTCCTTTATTTAATGTTTTACAGTATATAACTTAGTCCTAGTGTAATACTTCACATTTTGTCTGTGTCTACATTTGTCTATTCAATGTTTTACAGTTTATAATTTAGTCCTAGTGTAATACTTCACATTCAGTCAATGTCTACATTCATCTATTCAATGTTTTACAGTTATAATTTAGTCCTAATGTAATACTTCACATTCCTATAAATCTACACTCGTCTATTCATTTATATCTTGCTATTATTAATGTTTTGAATGAGTTTTCTTTCTTTTGCAGCAACTTACAGAGGAGATAGAGAGAGCAAAAGGACAAGTGGAAGAATTAAATACCAATTTATCAGAAATTTGCAACTATCTTGAGGAAGAAGAGAGAGTCAAACAAAAGGAACGTTTAAAGTAAGTTTTTATGGTGTGACCATAATTTCAAACAAGGAATGATGTTGTTTCTTATGACAATAATTTAATGAGTTATTTATTCATTTGCTTTTACAAGTTCAACTTATTACAAGAAAATGTTTGAGGTATTCAAATCACAAATTATTATTATCATATTTTTCCAGAACTCTGGAAAAGAAAGCTGGTGATCTGCAGAAGAGAGTATTACGGCGGTTGGAAAGCTTAGACCTTTTACAGGCAAATTATGGTAGCATACTAGAGGAATTGTCAAAATTGAAAGAATGGGCTGAAGAAAAATTGGAAAAGTTACATCATTTATCACCTCCAGGGTTTCATACAGAAACTTTAGAGAAAAAGCTCCAAGAAGCTAATGTAAGTAATAAACTACATCCAGACTGTAATACAGAATCCTTAGAGAACTTGCTGTGTAAGGCTAATGTAAGTAATAAACTACATCCAGACTGTAATACAGAATCCTTAGAGAACTTGCTGTGTAAGGCTAATGTAAGTAATAAACTACATCCAGACTGTAATACAGAATTTTTAGAGAAGAAACTGTATGAGGCTAATGTAAGTAATAAACTACATCCAGACTTTAATACAGAATTCTTAGAGAAGAAAGTGTATGAGGCTAATGTTAGTAATAAACTACATTTAAACTTTAATACAGAATTCTTAGAGAAGAAACTGTATGAGGCTAATGTTAGTAATAAACTACATTTAAACTTTAATACAGAATTCTTAGAGAAGAAAGTGTATGAGGCTAATGTTAGTAATAAACTACATCCAATCTTTAATATAGAATTCTTAGAGAAGAAAGTGTATGAGGCTAATGTTAGTAATAAACTACATTTAAACTTTAATACAGAATTCTTAGAGAAGAAACTGTATGAGGCTAATGTTAGTAATAAACTACATTTAAACTTTAATACAGAATTCTTAGAGAAGAAAGTGTATGAGGCTAATGTTAGTAATAAACTACATCCAATCTTTAATACAGAATTCTTAGAGAAGAAAGTGTATGAGGCTAATGTTAGTAATAAACTACATTTAAACTTTAATACAGAATTCTTAGAGAAGAAACTGTATGAGGCTAATGTTAGTAATAAACTACATCCAATCTTTAATACATAATTCTTAGAGAAGAAAGTGTATGAGGCTAATGTTAGTAATAAACTACATCCAATCTTTAATACAGAATTCTTAGAGAAGAAAGTGTATGAGGCTAATGTAAGTAATAAACTACATCCAATCTTTAATACAGAATTCTTAGAGAAGAAAGTGTATGAGGCTAATGTTAGTAATAAACTACATTTAAACTTTAATACAGAATTCTTAGAGAAGAAACTATGAGGCTAATGTAAGTAATAAACTACATCCAATCTTTAATACATAATTCTTAGAGAAGAAAGTGTATGAGGCTAATGTTAGTAATAAACTACATCCAATCTTTAATACAGAATTCTTAGAGAAGAAACTGTATGAGGCTAATGTTAGTAATAAACTACATTTAAACTTTAATACAGAATTCTTAGAGAAGAAAGTGTATGAGGCTAATGTTAGTAATAAACTACATCCAATCTTTAATACAGAATTTTTAGAGAAGAAAGTGTATGAGGCTAATGTTAGTAATAAACTACATCCAATCTTTAATACAGAATTCTTAGAGAAGAAAGTGTATGAGGCTAATGTTAGTAATAAACTACATCCAGACTTTAATACAGAATTCTTAGAGAAGAAAGTGTATGAGGCTAATGTTAGTAATAAACTACATCCAATCTTTAATACAGAATTCTTAGAGAAGAAAGTGTATGAGGCTAATGTTAGTAATAAACTACATCCAGACTTTAATACAGAATTCTTAGAGAAGAAAGTGTATGAGGCTAATGTTAGTAATAAACTACATTTAAACTTTAATACAGAATTCTTAGAGAAGAAAGTGTATGAGGCTAATGTTAGTAATAAACTACATTTAAACTTTAATACAGAATTCTTAGAGAAGAAACTGTATGAGGCTAATGTTAGTAATAAACTACATTTAAACTTTAATACAGAATTCTTAGAGAAGAAAGTGTATGAGGCTAATGTTAGTAATAAACTACATCCAATCTTTAATACATAATTCTTAGAGAAGAAAGTGTATGAGGCTAATGTTAGTAATAAACTACATCCAATCTTTAATACAGAATTCTTAGAGAAGAAAGTGTATGAGGCTAATGTAAGTAATAAACTACATCCAATCTTTAATACAGAATTTTTAGAGAAGAAAGTGTATGAGGCTAATGTTAGTAATAAACTACATCCAGACTTTAATACAGAATTCTTAGAGAAGAAAGTGTATGAGGCTAATGTTAGTAATAAACTACATTTAAACTTTAATACAGAATTCTTAGAGAAGAAACTGTATGAGGCTAATGTTAGTAATAAACTACATTTAAACTTTAATACAGAATTCTTAGAGAAGAAAGTGTATGAGGCTAATGTTAGTAATAAACTACATCCAATCTTTAATACAGAATTCTTAGAGAAGAAAGTGTATGAGGCTAATGTTAGTAATAAACTACATCCAGACTTTAATACAGAATTCTTAGAGAAGAAACTGTATGAGGCTAATGTTAGTAATAAACTACATTTAAACTTTAATACAGAATTCTTAGAGAAGAAACTGTATGAGGCTAATGTTAGTAATAAACTACATTTAAACTTTAATACAGAATTCTTAGAGAAGAAAGTGTATGAGGCTAATGTTAGTAATAAACTACATTTAAACTTTAATACAGAATTCTTAGAGAAGAAACTGTATGAGGCTAATGTTAGTAATAAACTACATTTAAACTTTAATACAGAATTCTTAGAGAAGAAAGTGTATGAGGCTAATGTAAGTAATAAACTACATCCAATCTTTAATACAGAATTTTTAGAGAAGAAAGTGTATGAGGCTAATGTTAGTAATAAACTACATCCAATCTTTAATACAGAATTCTTAGAGAAGAAAGTGTATGAGGCTAATGTTAGTAATAAACTACATCCAGACTTTAATACAGAATTCTTAGAGAAGAAAGTGTATGAGGCTAATGTTAGTAATAAACTACATTTAAACTTTAATACAGAATTCTTAGAGAAGAAACTGTATGAGGCTAATGTTAGTAATAAACTACATTTAAACTTTAATACAGAATTCTTAGAGAAGAAAGTGTATGAGGCTAATGTTAGTAATAAACTACATCCAATCTTTAATACAGAATTCTTAGAGAAGAAAGTGTATGAGGCTAATGTTAGTAATAAACTACATTTAAACTTTAATACAGAATTCTTAGAGAAGAAACTGTATGAGGCTAATGTTAGTAATAAACTACATTTAAACTTTAATACAGAATTCTTAGAGAAGAAAGTGTATGAGGCTAATGTTAGTAATAAACTACATCCAATCTTTAATACAGAATTCTTAGAGAAGAAAGTGTAAGAGGCTAATGTTAGTAATAAACTACATTTAAACTTTAATACAGAATTCTTAGAGAAGAAACTGTATGAGGCTAATGTTAGTAATAAACTACATTTAAACTTTAATACAGAATTCTTAGAGAAGAAAGTGTATGAGGCTAATGTTAGTAATAAACTACATCAATCTTTAATACAGAATTCTTAGAGAAGAAAGTGTATGAGGCTAATGTTAGTAATAAACTACATTTAAACTTTAATACAGAATTCTTAGAGAAGAAAGTGTATGAGGCTAATGTAAGTAATAAACTACATCCAATCTTTAATACAGAATTCTTAGAGAAGAAAGTGTATGAGGCTAATGTAAGTAATAAACTACATCCAATCTTTAATACAGAATTCTTAGAGAAGAAAGTGTATGAGGCTAATGTAAGTAATAAACTACATCCAATCTTTAATACAGAATTCTTAGAGAAGAAAGTGTATGAGGCTAATGTTAGTAATAAACTACATCCAATCTTTAATACAGAATTCTTAGAGAAGAAAGTGTATGAGGCTAATGTTAGTAATAAACTACATCCAGACTTTAATACAGAATTCTTAGAGAAGAAAGTGTATGAGGCTAATGTTAGTAATAAACTACATCCAATCTTTAATACAGAATTCTTAGAGAAGAAAGTGTATGAGGCTAATGTTAGTAATAAACTACATCCAGACTTTAATACAGAATTCTTAGAGAAGAAAGTGTATGAGGCTAATGTTAGTAATAAACTACATCCAATCTTTAATACAGAATTCTTAGAGAAGAAAGTGTATGAGGCTAATGTTAGTAATAAACTACATTTAAACTTTAATACAGAATTCTTAGAGAAGAAACTATGAGGCTAATGTAAGTAATAAACTACATCCAGACTTTAATACAGAATCCTTAGAGAACTTGCTGTGTAAGGCTAATGTAAGTAATAAACAACATCCATGCCTTAATACAGAATTCTTAGAGAAGAGACTGTATGAAGTTGATGAAAGTAACAAACAACATCCAAACTTTAATACAGAATCCTTAGAGAACTTGCTATGTGAGGCTAATGTAAGTAATAAACAACATCCAAACTTTAATACAGAATCCTTAGAGAACTTGCTATGTGAGGCTAATGTAAGTAATAAACAACATCCAAACTTTAATACAGAATTCTTAGAGAAGAAACTGTATGAAGTTGACGAAAGTAACAAACAACATCCAAACTTTAATACAGAAGATATGAGGTTAATGTTACTAATAAACTGCATCCAGACTTTAATACACAGTCCTTAGAGAAAGTGCTGTATTATGCTAATGTAAGTAATGTTTCTCAAATTATGGTTTGGTCTGTTGTATCCTGTACCTTACTAATATCTTAAGATGAACATAACTAATTATGGTCATGCTTCATCTTGGAAGAGGTATTTGTACTTTAACAGTTTTTTTACTCAATAGGTAGTGAAAATCTTTTTTCTCGAAAATTGAAAAGTATCTTGTGTTATATTTTAAAAACCAAGAATTTTGGTGTATGAATTGGTTTCAAGATATTGGCTCTGGCTTACCAAGTAGCTTATTTTTTACCAATTTCCTTCTCACTCTAAATGTTACTTGGATAGTATTCTCTATATGAGTTGAATAGAGATGGTACAACTCAACTTCAGTTTTCACCTAGTGATGATGTGAATCATCTTACTACATCATATTTTTATAAGCTTTCTTATTGTTGTGATAAATTATGATATGTTAAAAACAGAATCATAATATGTTTTCTTAGTGACTTGCAACAAAAAAGTGTGAAAAAAATACTCCATTTTTATTATTATTCATAGTCTCTCCAGAGAGAAACCATCAACAAGGAAGTTGTGATTGAAACATCTGAAAAAAGAGTTGAGGCATTAGTTCCTGAACTGGACACCAGAGATGCTGAAAATGTTAAGAAGACACTAAATGATCTGAAACAGAAGTTTCAAGAGTTGAAAAGTGCTGTACAGTCTCACATTGACAATTTAAATGACGTTATTGTAAAAAGCCGAGAGCTACAACTGCTGATTGAACAAGTTAAACAGTGGTTAAGAGAAGAGCATCAAGAAGTGACTCACATAGAGGTCGCTGGTGGAAGATCTTCTGAGACTGATAAAGTTATAGATCTGATCAAGGTAGTTATTAGAGTTATGTATGAAAAGTTGACCATCTTGTAGCAGTTATTCATAATTTATTTCAGTTAGCCTCAGTTTTATTAAAACACACCTTTTTAGAATAAAATGTAGACTTCTTTAAAGAAAACATTAGGAATTTTTACTTTCCCTTATACTCACAAAAACATTTACTGATACCCAGATGATTAGATATAGAGTTTGTCTGCAAAAAGCAATTAAATTAAAAAAGCATTTTGTTCTCATAGGCATTGTTGTTTATGTGACATAAATTTGAGGGACAACAAGGGACCTGTTGCTCTTTCTCAGCTGTTCTATTCTCTAATCTAAACTACTAAATGAATAAATTAAAAAACAGTCTTAAAGTCAGCCCTTATCATTCATATAGTTATCAAGCTTTCTCTTAAACTTAGTCAAATTTACTGCCTTCATAATATCCAAAAGCCAACCACTAACAAATCAGTCGAACCCTTATGGTACTCAGGGTCCTGGTTGTTTATTTGAGTTTTAACAAACCAGTCCAACCCTTATACTAATGAGGAACACCTGCATGTTTTTGATCTTTAAAAACTATTCCAACACTTATGGTCTAAGGATCCTCTTTGGTTATATGAGTTGTAAAAAACCAGTCAAATCTTTATGGTCTCAGGGTCCTCTTTGTTTATTTGAGCTGTAACAGAATAATCCATCTTATGCAGTTGTTTCAACCTGTAACAAACCAGCTCTACTCTTCTGGTGAACTCTCTTCTGATGGTAAAATGAGTATTACAGTGCCTACCAAAAAGATGAAAATATAAATGTTATGAAGTTTATTCCTAAATAGTCGTTTTTTTTCAGTATTTCAGAAATGTAAACACCTATTTAATTTTATTTGCAGAAATTCTGAATATTCCTTGTTGGCAGATTTTTAATTTTAGTTGTTTTCTATCTTTAGTATAGAAATTAAAGCAATCATATGTAACAATTAATCATACATAATAACCACAAAATAGTCACATACAGGGTGTTCAGAAAGTCACTGTGCAGTTTTGTAATCATATTTTATTCAGTTTATTTCAAGCCAGCAACTGAAAGCGGTGTTTAGAAACAAAATAAGAAGGATCCAGGCCTGTATTGATGCCAATGGGGGTCACTTTCAACATTGTTTATAATTGTCATTCATATTTACCTCCTGTATTCTATATTGAAACATGTCTGTTAATAAATATATAAGTGCACAATGACTTTCCGAACACCCTGTATAATAAACATACATAACAATCATACATAATATATATTCTGTAAGCTAACAACTTGTTATTATACATGTATTTGATAATAATTTGGATTTTTAGAAAACTCAGACAGAGCTGGAAACCTTTGAAGAAACAGAAGTGAGAAAAGTTATTCAACATAAAGAACAGCTGCACCAAGCATGCTCTGAAGGTGATCGGGAAGGTCTACAGAGACAAGTTGGTGGTAAGTATTTCAACTTACCTTAGTAGGAATGTCCAGCAATCTGTTTTATAAATATGATACATATTACACACAGAAAGGTTCTGTGCTTACCTTGATAGAAATGTCCAGCAATCTGTTTTATAAATATGATACATATTACACACAGTCAGGTTTTGTACTTACCTTGGTAGAAATGTCCAGCAATCTGTTTTATAAATGTGATACACATAACACACAGTCAGGTTTTGTACTTACCTTGATAGAAATGTCCAGCAATCTGTTTTATAAATATGATACACATAACACACAGTAAGGTTTTGTACTTACCTTGGTAGAAATGTCCAGTAATCTGTTTTATATATATGATACATATTACACACAGTAAGGTTTTGTACTTACCTTGGTAGAAATGTCGAGTAATCTGTTTTCTATATGATACATATTACACACAGTCAGGTTTTGTACTTACCTTGGTAGAAATGTCCAGCAATCTGTTTTATAAATGTGATACACATAACACACAGTCAGGTTTTGTACTTACCTTGATAGAAATGTCCAGCAATCTGTTTTATAAATATGATACACATAACACACAGTAAGGTTTTGTACTTACCTTGGTAGAAATGTCCAGTAATCTGTTTTATATATATGATACATATTACACACAGTAAGGTTTTGTACTTACCTTGATAGGTATGGTTTTGTACTTACCTTGGTAGAAATGTCCAGCAATCTGTTTTATAAATATGATACACATAACACACAGTAAGGTTTTGTACTTACCTTGGTAGAAATGTCCAGTAATCTGTTTTATAAATATGATACACATAACACACAGTAAGGTTTTGTACTTACCTTGATAGAAATGTCCAGCAATCTGTTTTATAAATATGATACACATAACACACAGAAAGGTTTTGTACTTACCTTGATAGAAATGTCCAGTAATCTGTTTTATAAATATGATACATATTACACACAGTCAGGTTTTGTACTTACCTTGGTAGAAATGTCCAGTAATCTGTTTTATAAATATGATACACATAACACACAGTAAGGTTTTGTACTTACCTTGATAGAAATGTCCAGCAATCTGTTTTATAAATATGATACACATAACACACAGTAAGGTTTAGTACTTACCTTGATAGAAATGTCCAGCAATCTGTTTTATAAATATGATATATATTACACACAGTAAGGTTTTGTACTTACCTTGATAGAAATGTCCAGCAATCTTTTTTATAAATATGATACACATAACACACAGTAAGGTTTTGTACTTACCTTGATAGAAATGTCCAGCAATCTGTTTTATATATATGATACATATTACACACACCCAGGTTTTATAGAGACAGGTTTTTGACAGTAGGTGTCTGTGACTTGTTAGCAGTAAATTTTAACAATAAATGGACAGCAAATGATTCACTTGTTTTGAATAGATATTGTTTTAATATACTGTTACATTATGGGTTGTATCAGAAGCTTTAAATAATTGTCTTCTTTTCTTCATAGTCCATGTAGGTGGATTCAGTTATTTTAGACCACACTGACAAGACAAAATATTTTTCTCTATTTCTTTTGTTACTATACAAAGTGTGAAACTCATTTTAGAAATCTCTTATGATGAAACTCACATGCAGGCTAACTTCATTATCACAAACATTCTTAACTTCCTTTCTATATCTTCACATGTGACAGGAACATTTAGAAACATCTAATCTTCCAATTAAACAATATCACACGTTAAGAAAAAATTAGAAGCTTTGATTAAGATAACATAAAAAATATTACAAAACCTTACTACAACATTTAAACTGCAGACACAATGTACAGCTTGTTTCGAGTTAGGTATTGAAATTTGGCATAATTAGCTTTTTGTAAAAATTAAATAATCATTAAATATTAAATCATAAATAAACTAAATAATAAATCTTAGACTGAATAGCTTCATATATCCAACAATAATCCCCTTCTCGAGAAAAATATTTACAACATTTTTTGTACTATATACAAAGAATATTTTCAGTTCATACATGAAGTCTTCTTGTATGGTCTGTACCGACATTTGTAGTTCCTTTGTTGGGTCCCCCGCTGGTACAGCAGTAAGTCTACTTACTTACGATGCTAAAATCAGGGGTTCATTTCCCCTAGGTGGATTCAGCAGATAGGGGGCTTTGCTATAATAAAACATACTTCTTAGTTGGACTTTACATTGACAGGATTCCATGTCTTTGTCTTGTGTTTCCTTGCATCTCTATTCTGCTTGTCAGTCAGTTCTTCACTAATGTTGATGTACTTATACATCTCAGTTCCACTCTCTGATCTGAGGTCCAGTGGGCCTACATCTTCTATGACAAAGTTACTGTCTTCTGGCTGTGCATCAATGACAGCCATGCCTGCCTTGCTCATCTGTGCTTCAATAGCTGAAGATGTTAGGCCTTATTTCCTCTCAAAGTACCTCTTAACAGATTGGCATGCTAGATCTTCCCATCCAAGTTCACTTTATAGTCCATTCTTTTGGCCACTTCCTGCACTTTAAAAGGTATTTTCCACTGCAAAGTGAGTTTGTTGTTTGTCCAAATTTAAATATCAGTCTTTGGCCTTCTTGTCACAGAAGAGCTTCTAACTGCCTTGACCTGCTTACACATTCTCTTTAGCAAGTTGACAGGTATCCTCCACTCAGTTTCTGAGGTCTAACAAATACTGGTATGTGTTCCTTGTGCTATTCTTCTGAAGGGTAGAAGCCTGAACTTGCTTGTGTGGCTTTTCTGTAAGCAAATAATACTGCCTGCAGGTACCTGTTCCAGTCATTTGGTCTGTCCTGGCACATCTTCTTTAGCATGCTTTTTAAGACTCTATTGACTCCCTCACAAAGTCCATTACATTCAGGGTTGTGATGATGTGTCTGCACACTTCCTTCATCAGTTCAGAAGTAAACTGGGTCCATCTATCATTCAAGACTTCTTTTGGATAGCCTACACTGCAAAACATTTCCAGATGTGCTTGTGCTACTCTTTCTATCTTTGGCAGTGCTATAGCTTCTGGATAACATTTTGCATAGTAAACTACTGTCAGCACATACTGGTTGCCCTTGTTAGATACAGGTGCTAGTTGTACAACCAAGTCCACATCTGCTCTGCTGAATAACTTTTCTATGAGAGGCATCTCACCCAGTGGCACCTTGGTCACCTTTTCTGAAGGTATTGTTCCTTGGCAGATGTTACATGACTTGCAGAATATTGTTACATGTTCAGTGACCCATTGCCAATAGGAAGTTGCTGGTGATTCTGTCTGCCATCTTTTTTGTTCCTGGGTGTCATCTCACAATCAGCTCACGAACCAACTTCATTACTTGTGTCCAGTGTTCTGTTGGTACTGTGATTTGTTTAACTTCACACATAATGTCCGTACCACCTATAGACAACACCCAATACTTTTACTTGGTTGATCCTACCCCAACAGGACCAACTGATTGACCCTGGAGGGCTACCAGTTTACAGGAATTCAGGGTCAAAGTAGTGTATTGTGGTTGGACCCTCAACCACCAAAATTCTCTTCTCCCCTTTATGGGTTGCCATCCGTGGCAAACATGGGTGGATGTCCAGATCCCAGAGTAGGTAAACTGAAAAGACAGTATGTTTTCTGGAAGTTCTCCATGTTGCATAGAGGCATCCATACTAAGGGGTTCAGGAAAGCATCCATGTCGTCTTTCTGTCCATCAAGTTTAGGCATATTAGGTCAGCTTGCCCTGACCCCAGTGTCATTCTTGGATCCTTCGTCTTTCTGTTAGGTGGTCTTAGCAGTTTCAATTTGTTTTTTTTTTTCGTCTCTCCTCCATTTCCATTCTTTGCTTTTTGTTTTCTATCCTCTCCTCTCTGTCTCTCTCCTGTTGATTCTTGTTGTTCTTTAACAAACTTCCATAAGTCACCATCTGTTAGTCCAAGCTACTCACCTCTCTCTACCAATTTATCAAAATCAGTTAATATGGCTATGTAGAATGATAGTAATAATTAAACTGTTTTTACCACCACCGCATTGTACACATATAGGACTGTTTTCACTGTCGCTCACATTTTTTCTACCACTGTATAATCATGGCTAGCTCACCAATGTCAGGTTTTTATAAAGGCCAATTCTTTACAGTATGTGGCTGACTTTCTGGTAATAAATTTAATGAATAAATGGAAAACACACAATCCACTTGTTTTAAAGTAGTATATTCAATAGACATCAAACATATCTACAAAACCTTGTTATACAATTGGTTATCACAGTCGAATCCAGAATTTAATTGTCTCTTTTTTATGAAGATCAGATGGATAAGTTCCATTTTTTGTCAAGACAAATTATTCTCCTCTACTCTGTTATTACAATACAATCAGTGCTAAATTAACTTACGTTAATTCATGGGTTACCACAGTTTTGAATCATTCTCTTTTATATCAAAAGTCCACACACGCGTCCACACACGCTGGTTCAGTTACTTTCGAATTTTATTGACCAAACAAAATATTCTCTCTATCTCTGTTATTACAATACAGTCTGCAATTATAACACTTTAAAAGCTGCCATTTCTTTCTTGGTTATCTCACTTATATTCAGAACTTTAAATAATTGCTTTCTTTTTATCACTGTTCACATGGGCTTATTCAATTACTTTAGAAATCCATTGGAAAGACAAATGTGTGAACATTAAATACCAGTATTAACCTAGCAGGAACACTGTGTAAGTACGTTAATACCAGTATTAACATTGCAGGAACACTGTGTAAGTACGTTAATACCAGTATTAACATTGCAGGAACACTGTGTAAGTACTTTAATACCAGTATTAACATAGCAGGAACACTCTCTAAGTACATTAATACCAGTGTTAACATAGCAGGAACACTGTGTAAGTACAGTAAATACCAGTATTAACATAGCAGGAACACTCTCTAAGTACATTAATACCAGTGTTAACATAGCAGGAACACTGTGTAAGTACATTAATACCAGTGTTAACATAGCAGGAACACTGTGTAAGTACATTAATACCAGTGTTAACATAGCAGGAACACTGTGTAAGTACATTAATACCAGTATTAACACAGCAGGAACACTGTGTAAGTACATTAATACCAGTGTTAACATAGCAGGAACACTGTGTAAGTACATTAATACCAGTGTTAACATAGCAGGAACACTGTGTAAGTACATTAAATACCAGTATTAACATAGCAGGAACACTGTGTAAGTACATTAAACACCAGTGTTAACATAGCAGGAACACTGTGTAAGTACATTAATACCAGTGTTAACATAGCAGGAACACTGTGTAAGTACATTAAATACCAGTATTAACATAGCAGGAACACTGTGTAAGTACATTAAACACCAGTGTTAACATAGCAGGAACACTGTGTAAGTACATTAAATACCAGTGTTAACATAGCAGGAACACTGTGTAAGTACATTAAATACCAGTATTAACATAGCAGGAACACTGTGCAAGTACATTAAATACCAGTGTTAACATAGCAGGAACTCTGGGTAAGTACATTAAATACCAGTATTAACATAGCAGGAACACTGTGTAAGTACATTAAATACCAGTGTTAACATAGCAGGAACACTGTGTAAGTACATTAAATACCAGTGTTAACATAGCAGGAACACTGTGTAAGTACATTAATACCAGTATTAACACAGCAGGAACACTGTGTAAGTACATTAATACCAGTGTTAACATAGCACGAACACTGTGTAAGTACATTAAACACCAGTATTAACATAGCACGAACACTGTGTAAGTACATTAAACACCAGTATTAACATAGCAGGAACACTGTGTAAGTTCATTAATACCAGTATTAACATAGCAGGAATACTGTGTAAGTACATTAAATACCAGTGTGTTAACATAGCAGGAACACTGTGTAAGTACAGTAAATACCAGTATTAACATAGCAGGAACACTGTGTAAGTACTTTAATACCAGTATTATCATAGCAGGAACACTGTGTAAGTACAGTAAATACCAGTATTAACATAGCAGGAGCACTGTGTAAGTACATTAATACCAGTTATAACATAGCAGGAACACTGTGTAAGTACATTAATATCAGTATTAACATAGCAGAAACACTCTCTAAGTACATTAATACCAGTGTTAACATAGCAGGAACACTCTCTAAGTACATTAATACCAGTGTTAACATAGCAGGAACACTGTGTAAGTACATTAATACCAGTATTAACATAGCAGGAACACTGTGTAAGTACATTAATACCAATATTAACATAGCAGGAACACTGTGTAAGTACATTAATACCAGTATTAACACAGCAGGAACACTGTGTAAGTACATTAATACCAATATTAACATAGCAGGAACACTGTGTAAGTACATTAATACCAGTATTAACACAGCAGGAACACTGTGTAAGTACATTAATACCAGTGTTAACATAGCAGGAATACTGTGTAAGTACATTAAATACCAGTGTGTTAACATAGCAGGAACACTCTCTAAGTACATTAATACCAGTATTAACCTAGCAGGAACACTGTGTAAGTGCGTTAATACCAGTATTAACATTGCAGGAACACTGTGTAAAATGCGTTAATACCAGTATTCACATTGCAGGAACACTGTGTAAGTACGTTAATACCAGTATTAACATTGCAGGAACACTGTATAAGTACTTTAATACCAGTATTAACATAGCAGGAACACTCTCTAAGTACATTAATACCAGTGTTAACATAGCAGGAACACTGTGTAAGTACATTAATACCAGTATTAACACAGCAGGAACACTGTGTAAGTACATTAATACCAATATTAACATAGCAGGAACACTGTGTAAGTACATTAATATCAGTGTTAACATAGCAGGAACACTGTGTAAGTACATTAATACCTGTATTAACATAGCAGGAACATTCTCTAAGTACATCAATACCAGTATTAACATAGCAGGAACACTGTGTAAGTACAGTAAATACCAGTATTAACATAGCAGGAACACTCTCTAAGTACATTAATACCAGTGTTAACATAGCAGGAACACTGTGTAAGTACATTAATACCAGTGTTAACATAGCAGGAACACTGTGTAAGTACATTAATACCAGTATTAACATAGCAGGAACACTGTGTAAGTACATTAATACCAGTATTAACATACCAGGAACACTGTGTAAGTACATTAATACCAATATTAACATAGCAGGAACACTGTGTAAGTACATTAATACCTGTATTAACATAGCAGGAACATTCTCTAAGTACATCAATACCAGTATTAACATAGCAGGAACACTGTGTAAGTACAGTAAATACCAGTATTAACATAGCAGGAACACTGTGTAAGTACATTAATACCAGTGTTAACATAGCAGGAACACTGTGTAAGTACATTAAATACCAGTGTTAACATAGCAGGAACTCTGGGTAAGTACATTAAATACCAGTATTAACATAGCAGGAACACTGTGTAAGTATATTAAATACCAGTGTTAACATAGCAGGAACACTGTGTAAGTACATTAAATACCAGTGTTAACATAGCAGGAACACTGTGTAAGTACATTAATACCAGTATTAACACAGCAGGAACACTGTGTAAGTACATTAATACCAGTGTTAACATAGCACGAACACTGTGTAAGTACATTAAACACCAGTATTAACATAGCACGAACACTGTGTAAGTACATTAAACACCAGTATTAACATAGCAGGAACACTGTGTAAGTTCATTAATACCAGTGTTAACATAGCAGGAACACTGTGTAAGTACATTAAATACCAGTGTGTTAACATAGCAGGAACACTGTGTAAGTACAGTAAATACCAGTATTAACATAGCAGGAACACTGTGTAAGTACTTTAATACCAGTATTATCATAGCAGGAACACTCTCTAAGTACATTAATACCAGTATTAACATAGCAGGAACACTGTGTAAGTACAGTAAATACCAGTATTAACATAGCAGGAGCACTGTGTAAGTACATTAATACCAGTTATAACATAGCAGGAACACTGTGTAAGTACATTAATATCAGTATTAACATAGCAGAAACACTCTCTAAGTACATTAATACCAGTGTTAACATAGCAGGAACACTCTCTAAGTACATTAATACCAGTGTTAACATAGCAGGAACACTGTGTAAGTACATTAATACCAGTATTAACATAGCAGGAACACTGTGTAAGTACATTAATACCAATATTAACATAGCAGGAACACTGTGTAAGTACATTAATACCAGTATTAACACAGCAGGAACACTGTGTAAGTACATTAATACCAATATTAACATAGCAGGAACACTGTGTAAGTACATTAATACCTGTATTAACATAGCAGGAACATTCTCTAAGTACATCAATACCAGTATCAACATAGCAGGAACACTGTGTAAGTACAGTAAATACCAGTATTAACATAGCAGGAACACTCTCTAAGTACATTAATACCAGTGTTAACATAGCAGGAACACTGTGTAAGTACATTAATACCAGTGTTAACATAGCAGGAACACTGTGTAAGTACATTAATACCAGTGTTAACATAGCAGGAACACTGTGTAAGTACATTAATACCAGTATTAACTTAGCAGGAACACTGTGTAAGTACGTTAATACCAGTATTAACATTGCAGGAACACTGTGTAAGTACGTTAATACCAGTATTAACATTGCAGGAACACTGTGTAAGTACATTAATACCAGTATTAACATAGCAGGAACACTGTCTAAGTACATTAATACCAGTGTTAACATAGCAGGAACACTGTGTAAGTACAGTAAATACCAGTATTAACATAGCAGGAACACTCTCTAAGTACATTAATACCAGTGTTAACATAGCAGGAACACTGTGTAAGTACATTAATACCAGTGTTAACATAGCAGGAACACTGTGTAAGTACATTAATACCAGTATTAACACAGCAGGAACACTGTGTAAGTACATTAATACCAATATTAACATAGCAGGAACACTGTGTAAGTACATTAATACCAGTGTTAACATAGCAGGAACACTGTGTAAGTACATTAATACCTGTATTAACATAGCAGGAACATTCTCTAAGTACATCAATACCAGTATCAACATAGCAGGAACACTGTGTAAGTACAGTAAATACCAGTATTAACATAGCAGGAACACTCTCTAAGTACATTAATACCAGTGTTAACATAGCAGGAACACTGTGTAAGTACATTAATACCAGTGTTAACATAGCAGGAACACTGTGTAAGTACATTAATACCAGTGTTAACATAGCAGGAACACTGTGTAAGTACATTAATACCAGTATTAACATACCAGGAACACTGTGTAAGTACGTTAATACCAGTATTAACATTGCAGGAACACTGTGTAAGTACGTTAATACCAGTATTAACATTGCAGGAACACTGTGTAAGTACATTAATACCAGTATTAACATAGCAGGAACACTGTCTAAGTACATTAATACCAGTGTTAACATAGCAGGAACACTGTGTAAGTACAGTAAATACCAGTATTAACATAGCAGGAACACTCTCTAAGTACATTAATACCAGTGTTAACATAGCAGGAACACTGTGTAAGTACATTAATACCAGTGTTAACATAGCAGGAACACTGTGTAAGTACATTAATACCAGTATTAACACAGCAGGAACACTGTGTAAGTACATTAATACCAATATTAACATAGCAGGAACACTGTGTAAGTACATTAATACCAGTGTTAACATAGCAGGAACACTGTGTAAGTACATTAATACCTGTATTAACATAGCAGGAACATTCTCTAAGTACATCAATACCAGTATCAACATAGCAGGAACACTGTGTAAGTACAGTAAATACCAGTATTAACATAGCAGGAACACTCTCTAAGTACATTAATACCAGTGTTAACATAGCAGGAACACTGTGTAAGTACATTAATACCAGTGTTAACATAGCAGGAACACTGTGTAAGTACATTAATACCAGTATTAACATAGCAGGAACACTGTGTAAGTACATTAATACCAGTATTAACATACCAGGAACACTGTGTAAGTACATTAATACCAATATTAACATAGCAGGAACACTGTGTAAGTACATTAATATCAGTGTTAACATAGCAGGAACACTGTGTAAATACATTAATACCTGTATTAACATAGCAGGAACATTCTCTAAGTACATCAATACCAGTATTAACATAGCAGGAACACTGTGTAAGTACAGTAAATACCAGTATTAACATAGCAGGAACACTCTCTAAGTACATTAATACCAGTGTTAACATAGCAGGAACACTGTGTAAGTACATTAATACCAGTGTTAACATAGCAGGAACACTGTGTAAGTACATTAATACCAGTATTAACATAGCAGGAACACTGTGTAAGTACATTAATACCATTATTAACATACCAGGAACACTGTGTAAGTACATTAATACCATTATTAACATACCAGGAACACTGTGTAAGTACATTAATACCAGTATTAACATACCAGGAACACTGTGTAAGTACATTAATACTAGTGTTAACATAGCACGAACACTGTGTAAGTACATTAAATACCAGTATTAACATAGTAGGAACACTCTCTAAGTACATTAATACCAGTATTAACATGGCAGGAACACTGTGTAAGTACATTATATACCAGTATTAACATAGCAGGAACACTCTGTTAATACATTAAATAGTTTTGAATACTAGGTAGTTATGACATTATGTTTTAAACTAGACCTTGTAAATAAGGTTCTTAATAACTGAACCAGTCTGTGTGGACTTTTTATATAAAAGAGAATGATTCAAAACTATGGTAACGTTTTAAACTAGACTTTGTGGTTTTGCAGCAGATTAGTGATAAAAATTAAACTAATATGTCTCTAGGATGAGAAATACCGTGTGTAAAGATAGGAATTTATGGTGTACTCATGTGAATAAAGAAATATATGTCTATGAAATGAAGAGATAATGTGTAAGGATAGGATTTTGTGAATATATACCAACCTAATGACCTGGTTAATGAATAGATGACATTTTACAAAACAATGCTGACAATTTTCAGTGTATAGTACAAATATGTCAGTAATTTAGGCTTAAAGTAAACCATAAACATAAATTTATCAATAAAAATACAGTAAAAGGAAGGTAATATTTGATTGAAACATTAGGCAACATTTATCGTTAAAACATATACCCTTTTTATATACCTTACATCTCAAAAGGCTATAAAAACTTCATTAGAAGCCATACGATGTGACTTTTCTAAAAATGTAAATTTTTCCTATGACATATTGTAAACTTGTTGTTGTTAATGTAAGTATGTTTATTTTTCTTTAATTTAACATATTTTGTAACAAATTTGTAAGTTATCTTTACCAATTACTTGTTATTTGCTTTAATATTTTGCCGTTTTAAAGAAATCACATCGAAACTGGAGGAACTGAAACGAATCCTTCAAGAGAAGATTGAATTTGCCAAAGAATTATTTGCTGAGCTGCAGGAGTATGAACGTCTGCAAGAAAATATCAACCATTGGTTGAATCTGACAGAATCTACTCTTGCCAGTGATGTTCGAACAGATGTAGCAGAAGACATCTTGGAGGAACAGATTACCACTCATACCAAACTGAAAGAAGAGTCTCATGTTCTTGAAGATCGCTTGCAAAACCTACAGAAAGCTGCTGAAGGCATAATAGACAAAGTAAAAGAAGCTGAAAGACTCCTTATTGAAGGTGAACTTCAAAGGTTAGAAGAACATCGCAAAGGTAAGCATTTGCCTTCTTTCTCAAAAAACGTGTCTGTGTACAGCACTTAGACTGGAGTAAACTAATGTTTTTATATCAGATGTTTCAGCATGAAACTTCCAGTAATAAATCTGATCTTCATCACCTGTTATTAGAACCATATAATTTCTTCGTGTTAGAATGATATATTTCACCATTTGATGATTTGAAAAGTTTCAAGCAATCAAACAACACAACAAGAAAGTTTGATATATTAAATACATTGTTAATAAATGTTCAGTTTTACTGTGTCACTTGTGACACAACTTTACTAACGACAGAATTGTCTCTGTCACTTGTGACACAACTTTACTGACGACAGAATTGTCTCTGTCACTTGTGACACAACTTTACTGACGACAGAAGTGTCTCTGTCACTTGTGACACAACTTTACTAACTACAGAAGTGTCTCTCTTCTACAGCACAACTTTACTGATCACAGAATTGCCTCTCTCTTCTGCAGCACAACTTTACTGAAGTGATTTTGGTGTATAATTGTATGCAATAACTCTCTACCAAAAAGAGTACAACACTACCTCTAAGTAGAGCTGGCTCTTCTATACCAGTTGGGCCTAGCATGGCCAGGTGATTAGGGAGTTCAACTCATAATCTGAAAGTCATGAGTTCAAATCCCCATCACAGGTAAAAAGTAGCCCAACAGTTGTGGGTGGGTGGTGATAACTCGCTGCCTTTCCTCTAGTCTGCTAAATTAGGGATGGCTAATGCAGATAGCACACATATAACTTTGTGTGAAATTCAAAAACAAACAAATTGTACCAATTGTTCAATCATGAGTTGTTAATATGGCATTCATATGTTGAGATGTGTTTTGCTCATTTGAGATTTCTTAACATCAATATCAAGTATCTATAAAATGAACAGTTGTTAAAATAATTTTATTTTCAAAGAAACTTCTACCTGTGCAAACTTTGTGGCTCAAATTTTCCATAACATGAATTGCATTGAGATGGTCATTTTCATACTGTCTTGGTTTGAACATCAGGAGTTTTATTACTCTAGACAACTTACCTTCTTTGTCTGTCAGAGGATATAATGGTCATTTTTGGTGGGTGTAACTTTGACCTTTTTTAAACATTGGCACAGACTTCTCTCTTACTGTGATTTCCATCCAAGAAGCAAAGATTTCTTACAGTCTTTTCCTACCACATAAATTTGTAAACAATTATTACAGTGTAGATAGAGACCTACCATGATATTTTGTTTTCCTAAGTTGTTGTTGTTTTTTTGATAGACACTTTTTTTTTGTAAATTATCATTTTCTTCTTCCTCAGCCTTGTTTTTCTCACTTCGTTATCCTGTTGCTGGCATTTGTGGTTGGAACAACCTTCTGGACCAAGTATGTTTACCTTCCTTTTATCTCATGGACCTTCAGCTGGCTCATTTCCTCCACCATTGAGTTTTTGGTGTGTTACTTTATTCTTTGTGGTCATGCACCAGATTTATCTGTCTTGGCTTCTCTGATAATCTGTTTTTCCAAAGTTCCTTCTTTTTCAATTGCTTTCTCTCATCCTCAATCATTTTCACTCCCTGTTTGTCGTTCCATTTATCTTCTCCCATCTGGTCTTCCACTGTTTTCAGGTTTAAGTGCTAACAATTTTATCAGTAACTATATTTTGGGCTGAGGAACAGTAGGAATCCATTTGGCTTGATTTGTGGATCTATGAATTCCTTTTGCAGCCAGGTTTTGGGGGCTATATGTTTTATCATTTGTCCTTACCCTTTGTTTTTTATCTCCTCCTTTCTTTTCTTATGTTTCCATCCTTTCTTTCATCCAGGGGATCTTGTTTCCCACCAGCATCGTTTTGTGGCAGTGTTAGCTTTTTTTGTCAATGATGCTATTTAAAGCATATCTCACTCTACTATAGGATTTTTTTCCCATCTGTTTGTCACTACCCTGTACAGCAGAGATTGACATACAGTCATTGTTCTGTTATGTTTTCATGGGTTTCTCATCCTTCATCAGTTTAAATGGTGCATTTTCTCACCCTCTGGTGGTGTTTTTCTTTGTGGCTTTAGATAACAAAGATATATGTTCAAATTCACATTCTCGTCTTTCCATCATCCAGACATTACTTTCAATGATGCCTTCTTTTAGCTCCAATCCAGCAGGACTTCTCTAACCATACTTCTCCCCTTCTTTGGTAGACAGCTCATCAAGGCTGTCTAATTGAGCTGTAGAGTATGATCTCACAAACTTTCACTGTCTGGTTCACTTGGATATGCTCTTCTATTCTTATCTCAGCTGGGCTCAACCTTATCTGCTTTGTTTGTGGGCCATGGATAGTTTAGTTTCTGTAGTTCTGTCCTTTCCTTATCTTCCGGCATGAGAGGTTCTCCCACTTTTGAGGACTTGGGTTTCAATGAAACTTGTAGTCCCTTATAGCATGCTAAATTGTGTTTTTTTGTTTTGGATGCTGCACAGTCTATGAAACATCTCTGGTGACCCCTTGTCTTCCCTTATACGACTTTTCCCTTCCCTGTATGCTGATTTTACCCTGACATTCAACTGAATCAGTGTTATGGAAGGTGCTGTTCTTTTTCCTTCCTCACAGATGCTTTCCTGACAGAATGAGCCACTTGTTTCAGCTCTTTCTAGACTTCATTCCAGGAAACCTAGAGTAATGAAACCTTCATATCAACCTTGTAGAATTCTTAGTAGTTTGTTGGAGTTTAGGTAATACTTCCAGTTTTAAAAGTCATTTGATAATGATTCACTGGTGCAACTCAACTGTGATATCCTATATCAACTGGCAGGAGGAACTTGGTCACACTCTTTCAGTCCTCTTCTGGACACATACTTTACAACTTCACTTTGTAGTACTTCATATTCCAAGTACAGTGAATCTTCTAGAATATTGAGATCTGACAAAACATTTCCTATAGAGTGGTCCCTCAATCCTCTTTGTTTTCAATGGTTTCACTCTTGTCTCGGCAATGCTGTACTTCTCCTATTCTGGTCTCCTCTTCTACATACATCAACTCCAATGGTAGATTTATTTAGTCAAGATTGGTTCATCACTTCATTTATGCTCCTCCCTATTTGTCTTCTCACGTCATGTTCTCTCTTTTGTTCATGGCACCCATCGTTTGGTCCTTCTGTTGACATCTTATTGGCTGGTTAACTAATTGTTTGCTCTGTTGAATCTTCTAAGGTCTCTTCCCTTTTCCTATGTCACTCTCACATAATAACAAAAACCCTAATAAAAATTGATAACCTTATGAATGAAACTTTGACCTCTGCAATGGAAAGTGTCATCTTTAGAGTATATCAATGTGTAGCAGTTTGTAGCAGACATTTTCTGAATATTATTAATAAACATCTTTTGTATTTACAGTTTCATAAGTTATAAACATATTTTGTTATCAATGGTTGCAGTTTAAATGCCTACAATTCTTTCGATGGACCATGTACATTTATTCAATTAACTGAATTATGATGTCTCAGAGCTTCAAGAAATGATCTCTCTTCAATTTTCATAAAAAAATCATAATGTGGAGAGTTTACCCACAGTTTTACCTTCAAGCATTTTAGACATTTATTGTTATTTAAAAATTTTGTTGGGTTTAAAAATGAATCCAGTTCTCTCAATAGTTATTTTTAATTTATTAATTCTGCTGCCCCATGTGTGAGGGTATGGAGATAATTTAAAAGAACACTCATCTTGGTTTCAGGACAAGTTCAACTTTTGTTCAGTGTGGTTAAATGAATGTATCATGTTGGTCCATCCCCCAGAGTTGAACATAATCAGTAGAATGAAATATGAAGCTATGATTGAAGTTATTTTATAGCTTGTTGAATCTCAGCCCCAAAGAAGTAAAAATAACTTCAATCATAGCTTCATTTTTCATTCTACTGATTATGCTCAATTCTGGGGGATGGACCAACATGATACATTCATTTAACCACACTGAACAAAAGTTGAACTTTCCCTGAAACCAGGATGAGTGTTCTTTTAACTAAACTTTTGTTCACTATTAGGTATTTAAAATTTCAGAGAACAGTGACATTTGAAATTTGCAAGTTAAATATTAAGTTTAAGATGAGATTGTGTAAATGAAGTTACTTAAAAGTAATCAGAGTGAAAAAAGTGGTTTAAAATAATAATATTGTGATTTTTCATATGTGATGTGATACTTTTTAAAACTATAATTGCTTAGTTGATGTTTCTTATTTGCATACCTTCAGGTTAGAAGAACTCATCAAAGAACGCCTACAAGCATTGGAAGATGCTCTTCTGGTCCGTCATGAACAAGTGACTCGTGTTGAAGAAACCACAGAAATGTTAGAAGAACTCCAAACGACTCTGTGTACTCTCAATCAACCAATGGGTGTCTCTGTAGAGGATTCACGTGTCTTGCTGGAGACCTGTGAAGTGGGTGATTTACAATAATCTTAAAATAATAGACAATTCTTTCACTTCTAGCCATAATGAGGTTGCAATGGCAGTAGTTTGGCTCAAATTAAAAGTTGTATTTTTGTTATTATGTGGATAATAGAAGTCTGTTTGTTTACAACTTCATTACTAAAATGTGTAAAACCCTGATGTGTGCAATTCTTATTCAGAAAAACAGCAAAATGCATTAGTGATTTTGTATGTAATATTCCTTGATTTTGTGTAAATGAATGAGGATACTTTTGTTTAGTTGTATGTGATTTTGACTCCATGTTACTAGGGTCTAAAGTTCTAACTGTTTTTAACTTATGATGTTTGAAACTTTTTAGGAAGTTTTGAAGAAACTTCAAAAAGTTGAAGAAAAAATAGACCAGCTAAAACCTCATTCTCAATTCACTGAAGAACTACAAAAACTGTTAAACCAGTACCAAGATGCAGTTAGGGCTGCAGAAGACCAGCATGCGAGAATCAAACAGTCCGTTGCACAACGGGAACAGTATCATTCAAGTATAAGAGATATAACAGACGTTATTAGCAAATGCACCAAGACTATCACAGTAGTGGAAGAAAGCCAGGCTGATTCTGCAGAGAAACTAAGAAAGTATCAGAATCTCCTTGACCAGATTGTGGAATGTGAAGCCAAGCTGACAGCTGCTCAAGATAAAGGGGAAGTGATTGGAAGAGAAGGCTCTGTTTCTGATCGTAATTCTGTTATGGATGAGCTTCAGCAACTGAAAAGTCAGCTAAATAACTTGAAAAAGACAGTTCAGAAGATGAAGTCTGACCACGAGAACATGATGGCTGAACAAAAGAGGCTTGTAAATGACCTAGAAGATATACTTGAGCAGTTGAGAAAAGATGATGTAGCAGTGAAGACACGCCCTCTCTTAGCTCTTTATTTGCCTGCTGTAGAGGAGGACATAATAAAACATAAGGTATAACATCGGCAACTTCCATAACATTATCACATTTAAATATGTCTGTTGTCCTGGTCATTAGCCTGTAAAATCACCTCACTACCATTTATTTACCTATTATTTTATATTCTTAATACATGTGTTGTTCTAACCAGTAACATATAGTATAATCAAAATAGTAACTAATTACAGATAAGTTATTATTTATTCTTAAAGTGTATATTTGAGTAAGGAAAAATCCTATTATAATATAACAGTAGGTAGGCAAACAGAAATGTATAAAGCAGCTTGCACAACCACCTAAATAATAAGTAATAATCCTATTCTAATATAACAGTAGGTAGGCAAACAGAAATGTATAAAGCAGCTTGCACAACCACCTAAATAATAAGTAATAATCCTATTCTAATATAACAGTAGGTAGGCAAACAGAAATGTATAAAGCAGCTTGCACAACCACCTAAATAATAAGTAATAATCCTATTCTAATATAACAGTAGGTAGGCAAACAGAAATGTATAAAGCAGCTTGCACAACCACCTAAATAATAAGTAATAATCCTATTCTAATATAACAGTGGGTAGGCAAACAGAAATGTATAAAGCAGCTTGCACAACCACCTAAATAATAAGTAATAATCCTATTCTAATATAACAGTAGGTAGGCAAACAGAAATAGGCAAACAGAAATGTATAAAATATAACATAAGGTAGGCAGCTTGCACAACCACCTAAATAATAAGTAATAATCCTATTCTAATATAACAGTAGGTAGGCAAACAGAAATGTATAAAGCAGCTTGCACAACCACCTAAATAATAAGTAATAATCCTATTCTAATATAACAGTAGGTAGGCAAACAGAAATGTATAAAGCAGCTTGCACAACCACCTAAATAATAAGTAATAATCCTATTCTAATATAACAGTAGGTAGGCAAACAGAAATGTATAAAGCAGCTTGCACAACCACCTAAATAATAAGTAATAATCCTATTCTAATATAACAGTAGGTAGGCAAACAGAAATGTATAAAGCAGCTTGCACAACCACCTAAATAATAAGTAATAATCCTATTCTAATATAACAGTAGGTAGGCAAACAGAAATGTATAAAGCAGCTTGCACAACCACCTAAATAATAAGTAATAATCCTATTCTAATATAACAGTAGGTAGGCAAACAGAAATGTATAAAGCAGCTTGCACAACCACCTAAATAATAAGTAATAATCCTATTCTAATATAACAGTAGGTAGGCAAACAGAAATGTATAAAGCAGCTTGCACAACCACCTAAATAATAAGTAATAATCCTATTCTAATATAACAGTAGGTAGGCAAACAGAAATGTATAAAGCAGCTTGCACAACCACCTAAATAATAAGTAATAATCCTATTCTAATATAACAGTAGGTAGGCAAACAGAAATGTATAAAGCAGCTTGCACAACCACCTAAATAATAAGTAATAATCCTATTCTAATATAACAGTAGGTAGGCAAACAGAAATGTATAAAGCAGCTTGCACAACCACCTAAATAATAAGTAATAATCCTATTCTAATATAACAGTAGGTAGGCAAACAGAAATGTATAAAGCAGCTTGCACAACCACCTAAATAATAAGTAATAATCCTATTCTAATATAACAGTAGGTAGGCAAACAGAAATGTATAAAGCAGCTTGCACAACCACCTAAATAATAAGTAATAATCCTATTCTAATATAACAGTAGGTAGGCAAACAGAAATGTATAAAGCAGCTTGCACAACCACCTAAATAATAAGTAATAATCCTATTCTAATATAACAGTAGGTAGGCAAACAGAAATGTATAAAGCAGCTTGCACAACCACCTAAATAATAAGTAATAATCCTATTCTAATATAACAGTAGGTAGGCAAACAGAAATGTATAAAGCAGCTTGCACAACCACCTAAATAATAAGTAATAATCCTATTCTAATATAACAGTAGGTAGGCAAACAGAAATGTATAAAGCAGCTTGCACAACCACCTAAATAATAAGTAATAATCCTATTCTAATATAACAGTAGGTAGGCAAACAGAAATGTATAAAAGCAGCTTGCACAACCACCTAAATAATAAGTAATAATCCTATTCTAATATAACAGTAGGTAGGCAAACAGAAATGTATAAAAGCAGCTTGCACAACCACCTAAATAATAAGTAATAATCCTATTCTAATATAACAGTAGGTAGGCAAACAGAAATGTATAAAGCAGCTTGCACAACCACCTAAATAATAAGTAATAATCCTATTCTAATATAACAGTAGGTAGGCAAACAGAAATGTATAAAGCAGCTTGCACAACCACCTAAATAATAAGTAATAATCATTCTAATATAACAGCTTGCACTTGCACACCACCTAAATAATAAGTAATAATCCTATTCTAATATAACAGTAGGTAGGCAAACAGAAATGTATAAAGCAGCTTGCACAACCACCTAAATAATAAGTAATAATCCTATTCTAATATAACAGTAGGTAGGCAAACAGAAATGTATAAAGCAGCTTGCACAACCACCTAAATAATAAGTAATAATCCTATTCTAATATAACAGTAGGTAGGCAAACAGAAATGTATAAAGCAGCTTGCACAACCACCTAAATAATAAGTAATAATCCTATTCTAATATAACAGTAGGTAGGCAAACAGAAATGTATAAAGCAGCTTGCACAACCACCTAAATAATAAGTAATAATCCTATTCTAATATAACAGTAGGTAGGCAAACAGAAATGTATAAAGCAGCTTGCACAACCACCTAAATAATAAGTAATAATCCTATTCTAATATAACAGTAGGTAGGCAAACAGAAATGTATAAAGCAGCTTGCACAACCACCTAAATAATAAGTAATAATCCTATTCTAATATAACAGTAGGTAGGCAAACAGAAATGTATAAAGCAGCTTGCACAACCACCTAAATAATAAGTAATAATCCTATTCTAATATAACAGTAGGTAGGCAAACAGAAATGTATAAAGCAGCTTGCACAACCACCTAAATAATAAGTAATAATCCTATTCTAATATAACAGTAGGTAGGCAAACAGAAATGTATAAAGCAGCTTGCACAACCACCTAAATAATAAGTAATAATCCTATTCTAATATAACAGTAGGTAGGCAAACAGAAATGTATAAAGCAGCTTGCACAACCACCTAAATAATAAGTAATAATCCTATTCTAATATAACAGTAGGTAGGCAAACAGAAATGTATAAAAGTAATAATCCTATTCTAATATAACAGCTTGCACAACCACCTAAATAATAAGTAATAATCCTATTCTAATATAACAGTAGGTAGGCAAACAGAAATGTATAAAGCAGCTTGCACAACCACCTAAATAATAAGTAATAATCCTATTCTAATATAACAGTAGGTAGGCAAACAGAAATGTATAAAGCGGCTTGCACAACCACCTAAATAATAAGTAATAATCCTATTCTAATATAACAGTAGGTAGGCAAACAGAAATGTATAAAGCAGCTTGCACAACCACCTAAATAATAAGTAATAATCCTATTCTAATATAACAGTAGGTAGGCAAACAGAAATGTATAAAGCAGCTTGCACAACCACCTAAATAATAAGTAATAATCCTATTCTAATATAACAGTAGGTAGGCAAACAGAAATGTATAAAGCAGCTTGCACAACCACCTAAATAATAAGTAATAATCCTATTCTAATATAACAGTAGGTAGGCAAACAGAAATGTATAAAGCAGCTTGCACAACCACCTAAATAATAAGTAATAATCCTATTCTAATATAACAGTAGGTAGGCAAACAGAAATGTATAAAGCAGCTTGCACAACCACCTAAATAATAAGTAATAATCCTATTCTAATATAACAGTAGGTAGGCAAACAGAAATGTATAAAGCAGCTTGCACAACCACCTAAATAATAAGTAATAATCCTATTCTAATATAACAGTAGGTAGGCAAACAGAAATGTATAAAGCAGCTTGCACAACCACCTAAATAATAAGTAATAATCCTATTCTAATATAACAGTAGGTAGGCAAACAGAAATGTATAAAGCAGCTTGCACAACCACCTAAATAATAAGTAATAATCCTATTCTAATATAACAGTAGGTAGGCAAACAGAAATGTATAAAGCAGCTTGCACAACCACCTAAATAATAAGTAATAATCCTATTCTAATATAACAGTAGGTAGGCAAACAGAAATGTATAAAGCAGCTTGCACAACCACCTAAATAATAAGTAATAATCCTATTCTAATATAACAGTGGGTAGGCAAACAGAAATGTATAAAGCAGCTTGCACAACCACCTAAATAATAAGTAATAATCCTATTCTAATATAACAGTAGGTAGGCAAACAGAAATGTATAAAGCAGCTTGCACAACCACCTAAATAATAAGTAATAATCCTATTCTAATATAACAGTAGGTAGGCAAACAGAAATGTATAAAGCAGCTTGCACAACCACCTAAATAATAAGTAATAATCCTATTCTAATATAACAGTAGGTAGGCAAACAGAAATGTATAAAGCAGCTTGCACAACCACCTAAATAATAAGTAATAATCCTATTCTAATATAACAGTAGGTAGGCAAACAGAAATGTATAAAGCAGCTTGCACAACCACCTAAATAATAAGTAATAATCCTATTCTAATATAACAGTAGGTAGGCAAACAGAAATGTATAAAGCAGCTTGCACAACCACCTAAATAATAAGTAATAATCCTATTCTAATATAACAGTAGGTAGGCAAACAGAAATGTATAAAGCAGCTTGCACAACCACCTAAATAATAAGTAATAATCCTATTCTAATATAACAGTAGGTAGGCAAACAGAAATGTATAAAGCAGCTTGCACAACCACCTAAATAATAAGTAATAATCCTATTCTAATATAACAGTAGGTAGGCAAACAGAAATGTATAAAGCAGCTTGCACAACCACCTAAATAATAAGTAATAATCCTATTCTAATATAACAGTAGGTAGGCAAACAGAAATGTATAAAGCGGCTTGCACAACCACCTAAATAATAAGTAATAATCCTATTCTAATATAACAGTAGGTAGGCAAACAGAAATGTATAAAGCAGCTTGCACAACCACCTAAATAATAAGTAATAATCCTATTCTAATATAACAGTAGGTAGGCAAACAGAAATGTATAAAGCAGCTTGCACAACCACCTAAATAATAAGTAATAATCCTATTCTAATATAACAGTAGGTAGGCAAACAGAAATGTATAAAGCAGCTTGCACAACCACCTAAATAATAAGTAATAATCCTATTCTAATATAACAGTAGGTAGGCAAACAGAAATGTATAAAGCAGCTTGCACAACCACCTAAATAATAAGTAATAATCCTATTCTAATATAACAGTAGGTAGGCAAACAGAAATGTATAAAGCAGCTTGCACAACCACCTAAATAATAAGTAATAATCCTATTCTAATATAACAGTAGGTAGGCAAACAGAAATGTATAAAATAATCCTATTCTAATATAACAGTAGGTAGGCAAACAGCTTGCACAACCACCTAAATAATAAGTAATAATCCTATTCTAATATAACAGTAGGTAGGCAAACAGAAATGTATAAAGCAGCTTGCACAACCACCTAAATAATAAGTAATAATCCTATTCTAATATAACAGTAGGTAGGCAAACAGAAATGTATAAAGCAGCTTGCACAACCACCTAAATAATAAGTAATAATCCTATTCTAATATAACAGTAGGTAGGCAAACAGAAATGTATAAAGCAGCTTGCACAACCACCTAAATAATAAGTAATAATCCTATTCTAATATAACAGTAGGTAGGCAAACAGAAATGTATAAAGCAGCTTGCACAACCACCTAAATAATAAGTAATAATCCTATTCTAATATAACAGTAGGTAGGCAAACAGAAATGTATAAAGCAGCTTGCACAACCACCTAAATAATAAGTAATAATCCTATTCTAATATAACAGTAGGTAGGCAAACAGAAATGTATAAAGCAGCTTGCACAACCACCCAAATAATAAGTAATAATCCTATTCTAATATAACAGTAGGTAGGCAAACAGAAATGTATAAAGCAGCTTGCACAACCACCTAAATAATAAGTAATAATCCTATTCTAATATAACAGTAGGTAGGGCAAACAGAAATGTATAAAGCAGCTTGCACAACCACCTAAATAATAAGTAATAATCCTATTCTAATATAACAGTAGGTGGTAAAAGCAAACAGAAATGTATAAAGCAGCTTGCACAACCACCTAAATAATAAGTAATAATCCTATTCTAATATAACAGTAGGTAGGCAAACAGAAATGTATAAAGCAGGCAAACAGAAAGGTGTATAAAGCAGCTTGCACAACCACCTAAATAATAAGTAATAATCCTATTCTAATATAACAGTAGGTAGGCAAACAGAAATGTATAAAAGCAGCTTGCACAACCACCTAAATAATAAGTAATAATCCTATTCTAATATAACAGTAGGTAGGCAAACAGAAATGTATAAAGCAGCTTGCACAACCACCTAAATAATAAGTAATAATCCTATTCTAATATAACAGTAGGTAGGCAAACAGAAATGTATAAAGCAGCTTGCACAACCACCTAAATAATAAGTAATAATCCTATTCTAATATAACAGTAGGTAGGCAAACAGAAATGTATAAAGCAGCTTGCACAACCACCTAAATAATAAGTAATAATCCTATTCTAATATAACAGTAGGTAGGCAAACAGAAATGTATAAAGCAGCTTGCACAACCACCTAAATAATAAGTAATAATCCTATTCTAATATAACAGTAGGTAGGCAAACAGAAATGTATAAAGCAGCTTGCACAACCACCTAAATAATAAGTAATAATCCTATTCTAATATAACAGTAGGTAGGCAAACAGAAATGTATAAAGCAGCTTGCACAACCACCTAAATAATAAGTAATAATCCTATTCTAATATAACAGTAGGTAGGCAAACAGAAATGTATAAAGCAGCTTGCACAACCACCTAAATAATAAGTAATAATCCTATTCTAATATAACAGTAGGTAGGCAAACAGAAATGTATAAAGCAGCTTGCACAACCACCCAAATAATAAGTAATAATCCTATTCTAATATAACAGTAGGTAGGCAAACAGAAATGTATAAAGCAGCTTGCACAACCACCTAAATAATAAGTAATAATCCTATTCTAATATAACAGTAGGTAGGCAAACAGAAATGTATAAAGCAGCTTGCACAACCACCTAAATAATAAGTAATAATCCTATTCTAATATAACAGTAGGTAGGCAAACAGAAATGTATAAAGCAGCTTGCACAACCACCTAAATAATAAGTAATAATCCTATTCTAATATAACAGTAGGTAGGCAAACAGAAATGTATAAAGCAGCTTGCACAACCACCTAAATAATAAGTAATAATCCTATTCTAATATAACAGTAGGTAGGCAAACAGAAATGTATAAAGCAGCTTGCACAACCACCTAAATAATAAGTAATAATCCTATTCTAATATAACAGTAGGTAGGCAAACAGAAATGTATAAAGCAGCTTGCACAACCACCTAAATAATAAGTAATAATCCTATTCTAATATAACAGTAGGTAGGCAAACAGAAATGTATAAAGCAGCTTGCACAACCACCTAAATAATAAGTAATAATCCTATTCTAATATAACAGTAGGTAGGCAAACAGAAATGTATAAAGCAGCTTGCACAACCACCTAAATAATAAGTAATAATCCTATTCTAATATAACAGTAGGTAGGCAAACAGAAATGTATAAAGCAGCTTGCACAACCACCTAAATAATAAGTAATAATCCTATTCTAATATAACAGTAGGTAGGCAAACAGAAATGTATAAAGCAGCTTGCACAACCACCTAAATAATAAGTAATAATCCTATTCTAATATAACAGTAGGTAGGCAAACAGAAATGTATAAAGCAGCTTGCACAACCACCTAAATAATAAGTAATAATCCTATTCTAATATAACAGTAGGTAGGCAAACAGAAATGTATAAAGCAGCTTGCACAACCACCTAAATAATAAGTAATAATCCTATTCTAATATAACAGTAGGTAGGCAAACAGAAATGTATAAAGCAGCTTGCACAACCACCAAATAATAAGTAATAATCCCATTCTAATATAACAGTAGGTAGGCAAACAGAAATGTATAAAGCAGCTTGCACAACCACCTAAATAATAAGTAATAATCCTATTCTAATATAACAGTAGGTAGGCAAACAGAAATGTATAAAGCAGCTTGCACAACCACCTAAATAATAAGTAATAATCCTATTCTAATATAACAGTAGGTAGGCAAACAGAAATGTATAAAAGCAGCTTGCACAACCACCTAAATAATAAGTAATAATCCTATTCTAATATAACAGTAGGTAGGCAAACAGAAATGTATAAAGCAGCTTGCACAACCACCTAAATAATAAGTAATAATCCTATTCTAATATAACAGTAGGTAGGCAAACAGAAATGTATAAAGCAGCTTGCACAACCACCTAAATAATAAGTAATAATCCTATTCTAATATAACAGTAGGTAGGCAAACAGAAATGTATAAAGCAGCTTGCACAACCACCTAAATAATAAGTAATAATCCTATTCTAATATAACAGTAGGTAGGCAAACAGAAATGTATAAAGCAGCTTGCACAACCACCTAAATAATAAGTAATAATCCTATTCTAATATAACAGTAGGTAGGCAAACAGAAATGTATAAAGCAGCTTGCACAACCACCTAAATAATAAGTAATAATCCTATTCTAATATAACAGTAGGTAGGCAAACAGAAATGTATAAAAGCAGCTTGCACAACCACCTAAATAATAAGTAATAATCCTATTCTAATATAACAGTAGGTAGGCAAACAGAAATGTATAAAGCAGCTTGCACAACCACCTAAATAATAAGTAATAATCCTATTCTAATATAACAGTAGGTAGGCAAACAGAAATGTATAAAGCAGCTTGCACAACCACCTAAATAATAAGTAATAATCCTATTCTAATATAACAGTAGGTAGGCAAACAGAAATGTATAAAGCAGCTTGCACAACCACCTAAATAATAAGTAATAATCCTATTCTAATATAACAGTAGGTAGGCAAACAGAAATGTATAAAGCAGCTTGCACAACCACCTAAATAATAAGTAATAATCCTATTCTAATATAACAGTAGGTAGGCAAACAGAAATGTATAAAGCAGCTTGCACAACCACCTAAATAATAAGTAATAATCCTATTCTAATATAACAGTAGGTAGGCAAACAGAAATGTATAAAGCAGCTTGCACAACCACCTAAATAATAAGTAAATATAACAGTAGGTAGGCAAACAGAAATGTATAAAAGCAGCTCACAACCACCTAAATATAAGTAATAATCCTATTCTAATATAACAGTAGGTAGGCAAACAGAAATGTATAAAGCAGCTTGCACAACCACCTAAATAATAAGTAATAATCCTATTCTAATATAACAGTAGGTAGGCAAACAGAAATGTATAAAGCAGCTTGCACAACCACCTAAATAATAAGTAATAATCCTATTCTAATATAACAGTAGGTAGGCAAACAGAAATGTATAAAGCAGCTTGCACAACCACCTAAATAATAAGTAATAATCCTATTCTAATATAACAGTAGGTAGGCAAACAGAAATGTATAAAGCAGCTTGCACAACCACCTAAATAATAAGTAATAATCCTATTCTAATATAACAGTAGGTAGGCAAACAGAAATGTATAAAGCAGCTTGCACAACCACCTAAATAATAAGTAATAATCCTATTCTAATATAACAGTAGGTAGGCAAACAGAAATGTATAAAAGCAGCTTGCACAACCACCTAAATAATAAGTAATAATCCTATTCTAATATAACAGTAGGTAGGCAAACAGAAATGTATAAAGCAGCTTGCACAACCACCTAAATAATAAGTAATAATCCTATTCTAATATAACAGTAGGTAGGCAAACAGAAATGTATAAAGCAGCTTGCACAACCACCTAAATAATAAGTAATAATCCTATTCTAATATAACAGTAGGTAGGCAAACAGAAATGTATAAAGCAGCTTGCACAACCACCTAAATAATAAGTAATAATCCCATTCTAATATAACAGTAGGTAGGCAAACAGAAATGTATAAAAGCAGCTTGCACAACCACCCAAATAATAAGTAATAATCCTATTCTAATATAACAGTAGGTAGGCAAACAGAAATGTATAAAAGCAGCTTGCACAACCACCAAATAATAAGTAATAATCCTATTCTAATATAACAGTAGGTAGGCAAACAGAAATGTATAAAGCAGCTTGCACAACCACCTAAATAATAAGTAATAATCCTATTCTAATATAACAGTAGGTAGGCAAACAGAAATGTATAAACAACCACCTAAATAATAAGTAATAATCCCATTCTAATATAACAGTAGGTAGGCAAACAGAATGTATAAAGCAGCTTGCACAACCACCTAAATAATAAGTAATAATCCTATTCTAATATAACAGTAGGTAGGCAAACAGAAATGTATAAAGCAGCTTGCACAACCACCTAAATAATAAGTAATAATCCTATTCTAATATAACAGTAGGTAGGCAAACAGAAATGTATAAAGCAGCTTGCACAACCACCTAAATAATAAGTAATAATCCTATTCTAATATAACAGTAGGTAGGCAAACAGAAATGTATAAAGCAGCTTGCACAACCACCTAAATAATAAGTAATAATCCTATTCTAATATAACAGTAGGTAGGCAAACAGAAATGTATAAAAGCAGCTTGCACAACCACCTAAATAATAAGTAATAATCCTATTCTAATATAAAGAGTAGGAAAGCAGTAGGTAGGCAAACAGAAATGTATAAAGCAGCTTGCACAACCACCTAAATAATAAGTAATAATCCTATTCTAATATAACAGTAGGTAGGCAAACAGAAATGTATAAAGCAGCTTGCACAACCACCTAAATAATAAGTAATAATCCCATTCTAATATAACAGTAGGTAGGCAAACAGAAATGTATAAAGCAGCTTGCACAACCACCTAAATAATAAGTAATAATCCTATTCTAATATAACAGTAGGTAGGCAAACAGAAATGTATAAAGCAGCTTGCACAACCACCTAAATAATAAGTAATAATCCTATTCTAATATAACAGTAGGTAGGCAAACAGAAATGTATAAAGCAGCTTGCACAACCACCTAAATAATAAGTAATAATCCCATTCTAATATAACAGTAGGTAGGCAAACAGAAATGTATAAAGCAGCTTGCACAACCACCTAAATAATAAGTAATAATCCTATTCTAATATAACAGTAGGGCAAACAGAAATGTATAAAGCAGCAAACCAGAAATGTATAAATTCAGCTGTAGTGCACAACCACCTAAATAATAAGTAATAATCCTATTCTAATATAACAGTAGGTAGGCAAACAGAAATGTATAAAGCAGCTTGCACAACCACCTAAATAATAAGTAATAATCCTATTCTAATATAACAGTAGGTAGGCAAACAGAAATGTATAAAGCAGCTTGCACAACCACCTAAATAATAAGTAATAATCCTATTCTAATATAACAGTAGGTAGGCAAACAGAAATGTATAAAGCAGCTTGCACAACCACCTAAATAATAAGTAATAATCCTATTCTAATATAACAGTAGGTAGGCAAACAGAAATGTATAAAGCAGCTTGCACAACCACCTAAATAATAAGTAATAATCCTATTCTAATATAACAGTAGGTAGGCAAACAGAAATGTATAAAGCAGCTTGCACAACCACCTAAATAATAAGTAATAATCCTATTCTAATATAACAGTAGGTAGGCAAACAGAAATGTATAGAAGCAGCTTGCACAACCACCTAAATAATAAGTAATAATCCTATTCTAATATAACAGTAGGTAGGCAAACAGAAATGTATAAAGCAGCTTGCACAACCACCTAAATAATAAGTAATAATCCTATTCTAATATAACAGTAGGTAGGCAAACAGAAATGTATAAAGCAGCTTGCACAACCACCTAAATAATAAGTAATAATCCCATTCTAATATAACAGTAGGTAGGCAAACAGAAATGTATAAAGCAGCTTGCACAACCACCTAAATAATAAGTAATAATCCTATTCTAATATAACAGTAGGTAGGTAGGCAAACAGAAATGTATAAAGCAGCTTGCACAACCACCTAAATAATAAGTAATAATCCTATTCTAATATAACAGTAGGTAGGCAAACAGAAATGTATAAAGCAGCTTGCACAACCACCTAAATAATAAGTAATAATCCTATTCTAATATAACAGTAGGTAGGCAAACAGAAATGTATAAAGCAGCTTGCACAACCACCTAAATAATAAGTAATAATCCTATTCTAATATAACAGTAGGTAGGCAAACAGAAATGTATAAAGCAGCTTGCACAACCACCTAAATAATAAGTAATAATCCTATTCTAATATAACAGTGGGTGAGCCACAACAAATAATAAATGTAAAATAAAAGCAGCTTGCACAACCACCTAAATAATAAGTAATAATCCTATTCTAATATAACAGTGGGTAGGCAAACAGAAATGTATAAAGCAGCTTGCACAACCACCTAAATAATAAGTAATAATCCTATTCTAATATAACAGTAGGTAGGCAAACAGAAGTATGTATAAAGCAGCTTGCACAACCACCTAAATAATAAGTAATAATCCTATTCTAATATAACAGTACGGTAGGTGAGCAAACAGAAATGTATAAAGCAGCTTGCACAACCACCTAAATAATAAGTAATAATCCTATTCTAATATAACGGTAGGTAGGCAAACAGAAATGTATAAAGCAGCTTGCACAACCACCTAAATAATAAGTAATAATCCTATTCTAATATAACAGTGGGTAGGCAAACAGAAATGTATAAAGCAGCTTGCACAACCACCTAAATAATAAGTAATAATCCTATTCTAATATAACAGTAGGTAGGCAAACAGAAATGTATAAAGCAGCTTGCACAACCACCTAAATAATAAGTAATAATCCTATTCTAATATAACAGTAGGTAGGCAAACAGAAATGTATAAAGCAGCTTGCACAACCACCTAAATAATAAGTAATAATCCTATTCTAATATAACAGTAGGTAGGCAAACAGAAATGTATAAAGCAGCTTGCACAACCACCTAAATAATAAGTAATAATCCTATTCTAATATAACAGTAGGTAGGCAAACAGAAATGTATAAAGCAGCTTGCACAACCACCTAAATAATAAGTAATAATCCTATTCTAATATATAACAGTGGGTAGGCAAACAGAAATGTATAAAGCAGCTTGCACAACCACCTAAATAATAAGTAATAATCCTATTCTAATATAACAGTAGGTAGGCAAACAGAAATGTATAAAGCAGCTTGCACAACCACCTAAATAATAAGTAATAATCCTATTCTAATATAACAGCTTGCACAACCACCTAAATAATAAGTAATAATCCTATTCTAATATAACAGTAGGTAGGCAAACAGAAATGTATAAAGCAGCTTGCACAACCACCTAAATAATAAGTAATAATCCTATTCTAATATAACAGTAGGTAGGCAAACAGAAATGTATAAAGCAGCTTGCACAACCACCTAAATAATAAGTAATAATCCTATTCTAATATAACAGTAGGTAGGCAAACAGAAATGTATAAAGCAGCTTGCACAACCACCTAAATAATAAGTAATAATCCTATTCTAATATAACAGTAGGTAGGCAAACAGAAATGTATAAAGCAGCTTGCACAACCACCTAAATAATAAGTAATAATCCTATTCTAATATAACAGTAGGTAGGCAAACAGAAATGTATAAAGCAGCTTGCACAACCACCTAAATAATAAGTAATAATCCTATTCTAATATAACAGTAGGTAGGCAAACAGAAATGTATAAAGCAGCTTGCACAACCACCTAAATAATAAGTAATAATCCTATTCTAATATAACAGTAGGTAGGCAAACAGAAATGTATAAAGCAGCTTGCACAACCACCTAAATAATAAGTAATAATCCTATTCTAATATAACAGTAGGTAGGCAAACAGAAATGTATAAAGCAGCTTGCACAACCACCTAAATAATAAGTAATAATCCTATTCTAATATAACAGTAGGTAGGCAAACAGAAATGTATAAAGCAGCTTGCACAACCACCTAAATAATAAGTAATAATCCTATTCTAATATAACAGTAGGTAGGCAAACAGAAATGTATAAAGCAGCTTGCACAACCACCTAAATAATAAGTAATAATCCTATTCTAATATAACAGTAGGTAGGCAAACAGAAATGTATAAAGCAGCTTGCACAACCACCTAAATAATAAGTAATAATCCTATTCTAATATAACAGTAGGTAGGCAAACAGAAATGTATAAAGCAGCTTGCACAACCACCTAAATAATAAGTAAGAATCCTATTCTAATATAACAGTAGGTAGGCAAACAGAAATGTATAAAGCAGCTTGCACAACCACCTAAATAATAAGTAATAATCCTATTCTAATATAACAGTAGGTAGGCAAACAGAAATGTATAAAGCAGCTTGCACAACCACCTAAATAATAAGTAATAATCCTATTCTAATATAACAGTAGGTAGGCAAACAGAAATGTATAAAGCAGCTTGCACAACCACCTAAATAATAAGGAAGAATCCTATTCTAATATAACAGTAGGTAGGCAAACAGAAATGTATAAAGCAGCTTGCACAACCACCTAAATAATAAGTAATAATCCTATTATAATATAACAGTAGGTAGGCAAACAGAAATGTATAAAGCAGCTTGCACAACCACCTAAATAATAAGTAACTACCAGTTATCATTTTTTTACTCTTAATGTGTTTGTTGTTCTTGTAAGTAGCTCATACAATCTCCCAAATAGTAACTAATGATCCAGGTTTTGTTCAATTTTACGTTAGGTTGAACTATCAGGTTTTGTTCACTTCTATGTTAGGTTGAACTATCAGGTTTTGTTCACTTCTATGTTAGGTTGAACTATCACATTTTGTTCACTTCTCTGTTAGGTTGAAGTATCCAGGTGTTTCTCACTTCTGTGTTAGGTTGAAGTATCCAGGTGTTTCTCACTTCTGTGTTAGGTTGAAGTATCCAGGTGTTCCTCACTTCTGTGTCAGGTTGAAGTATCCAGGTGTTGCTCACTTCTGTGTTAGGTTGAAGTATCCAGGTGTTCCTCACTTCTGTGTCAGGTTGAAGTATCCAGGTGTTGCTCACTTCTGTGTCAGGTTGAAGTATCCAGGTGTTGCTCACTTCTGTGTTAGGTTGAAGTGTTCAGGTTTTGTTCACTTCTGTGTTAGCTTGAAGTGTTCAGGTTTTGTTCACTTCTGTGTTAGCTTGAAGTGTTCAGGTTTTGTTTACTTCTGTGTTAGCTTCAATTATCCAGGTTTTACCAACTTCTGTGTTAGCTTGAAGTGTTCAGGTTTTGTTAACTTCTGTGTTAGGTTGAAGTATCCAGGTTTTACCAACTTTCATGTTAGGTTAAAGTATCCAGATTTTACCAACTTTTATGCTAAATTGTTTATGTTATTAGTGAGTTAGATGTAGAATGTTATTGTTTGGTGATCTACAGCGTGATGGGCTATTGAATGGTATCACACTCTTGTATGTCATTTATGGTCTTTCCATTCTAACTTTTGTTGTATTTTGGTTTTCTGATATATTGAAATCCATAATGACAAAGAATGTTCTTAGTGATGTCTCTGCTGCCTACTGGGTCTATACGTAACTTGGTCTAGGTGTATTGCAATATAATTGTTTTTCATTCTGTTAACTTAGGGTTACATGGTCATGTTATTTTCTCTATGTTTAGTCTTGGTTTTTGTGTTCTTTATCACATGCTCAGGGTATCCATTGTCAAGGATGGTTGTAATGATATGATTAATATGTTTTTCATGTTTATTCTTGGTTCTGTCAAGGATGGTTGTAATGATATGATTGATATGTTTTTCATGTTTATTCTTGGTTCTGTCAAGGATGGTTGTAATGATATGATTAATATGTTTTTCATGTTTATTCCTGGTTCTGTCAAGGATGGTTGCAGTGATGCATTTTTCTCCTTGGATAAATGGTAATAATGAGTAGATTAACATGTCTGAAAGAAAACTTGAGCAGATTTGAACAGATTCCCTCTTTGAGACATTAAAGACCCATGGAATAAGGCTTAGATAATATTTAATGTACCAAACCCCTGACACGCTGCAAATACTCAGGTTGAAACTCACAAGTAATAGACCCAACTGACAATCTTCATGCACTTCTTTATAATTCCAATTAACAACATGAAAATAAATACAACCACAAACAACTAAAAGGCCTAGGTGTGGTCTCACCTTATATTACCAGTCTTGAGTAACCTCTCTGTGGAACATTTTTTATCTAAACAAGCTTTGTTAATACATCAAAAATTAAAATTAAGATGTTAATTATTTTAATTTACCAGGCTTACTTATAAGGATTAGGTTTCATCAGTCATGTTCTTTTGCATGTTATATTTTTAGCTGTAAACATGATAATATCCCAGGGCATTCACCCAGTTTTAATGTACTTAGGTTAGTCCTAAATTCACATACTAAATTAACAACACAAAATACTCTTTATGATAAAAAACATGAAAAATTACAAAATAAATATATTAGATGTATGAAAAAAATAAATGAAATAATAAAATGTAAGTTACTTGATTAAAAAAATAACTGCTTTAATACCCAAAATGTGGGTTGGATGTATTTTAACAAACAGATATAAAGAAATCATACAACTCACCATAGAAACAGAATAAATTACTAATCTTCTGTTCCTAGACATAATGGCTACCAAGATACATAACTCATACACCACAGTAGTACTTTGGAGTATAGGTCAGCAGTGATAACATGTAGATCATTGACTGCCTATTTAAAAACAGAATTAACATGATTTATAACATCTAACATGCTAAGAATGTTGGTGTAAAATATGTTTATATAAACACTTTGACAATGGATGCTTTCGTACTCAATACAGAAGAAAATGAAGGAAACAGACATTAAGAACAAGTGGGAAAGATATTGTAGACAAACACACACATCTCTCTCTTTAGAAACATACAGAATACACGTAAACAGTTAAAAAGTCACAACACAATTTAGTCAAAGGTACTTCATGCCAAACCATGAAATGAAGGCAACATTCAAACAAAATAACATAAGCAAATATACATGCAGTACTGATCTATCTACAGTAGCTCTTTGTATATATCTTGTTATAACATTAAAACTATCTTCATTCAATTAATTGATAACACAGACAACTTAGCATATAATTCATTAAAACCTGGATACCATTTTGAAACTATTCAAACAAGTCCTTTGTTTTATATCTTTATGGATTGGAGAGAACACTTGTGTCTCTCACTCAGTACTAACAACCTGACTGTTGCAACATTCTCAGATTAACAGTTGAAGTGTTTTTACAAACTGTATTATTTTATTTAGCATTAAATGTAGAATAATTCATTACAGGAACTATCAGATGATGTACACCTGCATCTGAAGTCAGCTGAGCTTTTGAAAAAAACTATAGTAGAAGAACTCACAGCAGATACGATGCCAGAATTCTTACAAGAAAATATAAGTGAGGTGAGTCTGCTTCAGAACACGCTACCAAGGGAACTTCAAGAAAGAGAATCCTGGTTAAAATCTGCTTTAAATCAACTTAAAGAATTCCATGAAGCCAAAGATAAACTTTGTTGCTGGCTTCACAGTGGAAATAAACTCCTCCAGTCTTCAGAAAGTGGAGTCGATTTTGAAATTGTGAAGAAAAAGCTGGAAGAAATGAAGGTCAGTGAAAGTGGATTGTGTTGGTTTGTACTAAGCTTGATATGAGTTGACCACCAACTGAAGACAACTGTAGTAATATATATTTGTGTAACATCACTAAACAGCAATATAAAATAACTGAAATTGGATAAAATGTCCTGTGAAAGTTTTGAAAGATGTTTGATGGTGTTATAAAACAATAAGAAGTATTGATTATTTCATTATTTTGTAGTTAAGTGCAAGGTTACACAAAGGGCTATTTATGGTCTGCCTACTACGGGTTTTGAAACCCAATTTGTAGCTATATAAGTCCACAGACATCCTGTTATACCTCTAAGAAACTTCAAAAACAAAATGTAATATCACTTGGATGTTCATCAAAACTATTTATTATTAATCCAGTAATATTTTGCAATATGTTTTTTATTCTTATTAAACCATTATAAATTTACTGAAGATCATTGTTCTAAGCTTTATTTAAAGCCAATTATGAAATTTTTCTTTTTTTTTCAGAAATACTTTTCTGAAATTAGCCATTGGGAAACTCAGAAGGACAAGTTAAATTCCCTTTGTCTAAAAATCCAACCCTTTTTAAAGAAGGACCAAGCAGAACATATGACTCAAGATCTTCAATCTGTTGGTCAGCGTTTAGATGACCTCCAAACAAGAGCAGACAAAACTATAGATGCTCTCGAGAAAGATGCTCAGGCATGGCTAGAGTACAACCAAGTTCTAGACAAGGTCAACAATCTACTTACTTCATTCCAGATTGTTGATGAGAAACCCATTACCATGCCTGCAATAAGAACAAGCTTACAGAACATCAGTTGCCTGTTGACCAATCTACAGAGCAAACAGGAGCTGATTAGCGATGCTAATGTAAGGGCCAGAGGCCTAGATCATCGTGCCACTCCGCCAAGTCGCACGGTCATCGATAAGCAGGTTGCTGATATAAACCAGAAATGGCAGCACATCCTTTGTCAGCTAGAGAGTCAATTGTCCACTCTTACTGATGTTCTCAACCAGTGGGAGATTTATGCTGAAGTCTATTACCGAGCAGAAACAGCTATTGTAAAACTTGAACACAACTTGAATACTATTGAAGTTGTTCCAGAGGCAGAACATACTGCACAGGTAATTATTTTATAGTAATTGTTAGATGAATTTGAAGAAGTAGTGTTTTTATAAAATATATTTAGTACAGGTAATACATTTTATAATATATTATTAGGTGAGTTTGAAGAAGTAGTGTTTTTATAAAGTATATTTAGTACAGGTAATATGTTTTATAATAATTATTAGATGAGCTTGAAGAAGTAGTGTTTTTATAAAGTATATTTAGTACAGGTAATATATTTTATAATAATTATTAGATGAGGTTTGAAGAAGAAGTGTTTTTATAAAGTATATTTAGTAAAGGTAATATGTTTTATAATAATTATTAGGTGAGTTTGAAGAAGTAGTGGTTTTATAAAGTATATTTAGTACAGGTAATATATTTTATAATAATTATTAGGTGAGTTTGAAGAAGTAGTAGTTTTATAAAGTATATTTAGTACAGGTAATATATTTTATAATAATTATTAGATGAGTTTGAAGAAGTAGTGTTTTTATAAAGTATATTTAGTACAGGTAATATATTTTATAATAATTATTAGATGAGTTTGAAGAAGTAGTGTTTTTATAAAGTATATTTAGTACAGGTAATATATTTTATAATAATTATTAGGTGAGTTTGAAGAAGTAGTAGTTTTATAAAGTATATTTAGTACAGGTAATATATTTTATAATAATTATTAGATGAGTTTGAAGAAGTGTGTTTTTATAAAGTATATTTAGTAGTATATTTAGTACAGGTAATATATTTTATAATAATTATTAGATGAGTTTGAAGAAGTAGTGTTTTTATAAAGTATATTTAGTACAGGTAATATATTTTATAATAATTATTAGATGAGTTTGAAGAAGTAGTGTTTTTATAAAGTATATTTAGTACAGGTAATATATTTTATAATAATTATTAGATGAGCTTGAAGAAGTAGTGTTTTTATAAAGTATATTTAGTACAGGTAATATATTTTATAATAATTATTAGATGAGTTTGAAGAAGTAGTGTTTTTATAAAGTATATTTAGTACAGGTAATATATTTTATAATAATTATTAGATGAGTTTGAAGAAGTAGTGTTTTTTTATAAAGTATATTTAGTACAGGTACAGGTAATATATTTTATAATAATTATTAGATGAGTTTGAAGAAGTAGTGTTTTTATAAAGTATATTTAGTACAGGTAATATATTTTATAATAATTATTAGATGAGTTTGAAGAAGGGTAGTGTTTTTTATAAAGTATATTTAGTACAGGTAATATATTTTATAATAATTATTAGATGAGTTTGAAGAAGGAGTGTTTTTATAAAGTATATTTAGTACAGGTAATATATTTTATAATAATTATTAGATGAGTTTGAAGAAGTGTGGTTTTATAAAGTATATTTAGTACAGGTAATATATTTTATAATAATTATTAGATGAGTTTGAAGAAGGAGTGTTTTTATAAAGTATATTTAGTACAGGTAATATATTTTATAATAATTATTAGATGAGTTTGAAGAAGTGTTTTTATAAAGTATATTTAGTACAGGTAATATATTTTATAATAATTATTAGATGAGTTTGAAGAAGTAGTGTTTTTTTATAAAGTATATTTAGTACAGGTAATATATTTTATAAATAATTATTAGATGAGTTTGAAGAAGTAGTGTTTTTTATAAAGTATATTTAGTACAGGTAATATATTTTATAATAATTATTAGATGAGTTTGAAGAAGTAGTGTTTTATAAAGTATATTTAGTACAGGTAATATATTTTATAATAATTATTAGATGAGTTTGAAGAAGGAGTGTTTTTATAAAGTATATTTAGTACAGGTAATATATTTTATAATATATTATTAGGTGAGTTTGAAGAAGTAGTGTTTTTATAAAGTATATTTAGTACAGGTAATATATTTTATAATAATTATTAGATGAGTTTGAAGAAGTGTTTTTATAAAGTATATTTAGTACAGGTAATATATTTTATAATAATTATTAGATGAGTTTGAAGAAGGAGTGTTTTTATAAAGTATATTTAGTACAGGTAATATATTTTATAATAATTATTAGATGAGTTTGAAGAAGAAGTGTTTTTATAAAGTATATTTAGTACAGGTAATATATTTTATAATATATTATTAGGTGAGTTTGAAGAAGTAGTGTTTTTATAAAGTATATTTAGTACAGGTAATATATTTTATAATAATTATTAGATGAGTTTGAAGAAGTAGTGTTTTTATAAAGTATATTTAGTACAGGTAATATATTTTTTATAATAATTATTAGATGAGTTTGAAGAAGAGCTTGAGTGTTTTTATAAAGTATATTTAGTACAGGTAATATATTTTATATAATATTATTTTGAAGAAGTAGTGAGTTTGAGGTAATATATTTTAGAAGTATTAGGTGAGTTTGAAGAAGCAGTGTTTTTATATAAAGTATATTTAGTACAGGTAATATATTTTATAATAATTATTAGATGAGTTTGAAGAAGTAGTGTTTTTATGCATAAAGTATATTTAGTACAGGTAATATATTTTATAATATATTATTACGTGAGTTTGAAGAAGTAGTGGTTTTATAAAGTATATTTAGTACAGGTAATATATTTTATAATAATTATTAGATGAGTTTGAAGAAGGAGTGTTTTATAAAGTATATTTAGTACAGGTAATATATTTTATAATAATTATTAGATGAGTTTGAAGAAGTGTTTTTTATAAAGTATATTTAGTACAGGTAATATATTTTATAATATATTATTAGATGAGTTTGAAGAAGTAGTGTTTTTTTATAAAGTATATTTAGTACAGGTAATATATTTTATAATAATTATTAGATAGAGTTTGAAGAAGTAGTGTTTTTATAAAGTTATATTTAGTACAGGTAATATATTTTATAATATATTATTAGATGAGTTTGAAGAAGAGTGTTTTTATAAAGTATATTTAGTACAGGTAATATATTTTATAATAATTATTAGATGAGTTTGAAGAAGTAGTGTTTTTATAAAGTATATTTAGTACAGGTAATATATTTTATAATAATTATTAGGTGAGTTTGAAGAAGTAGTGTTTTATAAAGTTTATTTAGTACAGGTAATATATTTTATAATAATTATTAGATGAGTTTGAAGAAGTAGTGTTTTTATAAAGTATATTTAGTACAGGTAATATATTTTATATAATAATTATTAGATGAGTTTGAAGAAGTAGTGTTTTTATAAAGTATATTTAGTACAGGTAATATATTTTATAATAATTTATTAGATGAGTTTGAAGAAGTAGTGTTTTATAAAGTATATTTAGTACAGGTAATATATTTTATAATAATTATTAGATGAGTTTGAAGAAGTAGTGTTTTATAAAGTATATTTAGTACAGGTAATATATTTTATAATAATTATTAGATGAGTTTGAAGAAGTAGTGTTTTATAAAGTATATTTAGTACAGGTAATATATTTTATAATAATATTATTAGATGGTAGTTTGAAGAAGTATTATGTTTTATAAAGTATATTTAGTACAAGGTAATATATTTTATAATAATTATTAGATGAGTTTGAAGAAGGAGTGTTTTTATATAAGTATATTTAGTACAGGTAATATATTTTATAATAATTATTAGATGAGTTTGAAGAAGTAGTGTTTTTTATAAAGTATATTTAGTACAGGTAATATATTTTATAATAATTATTAGATGAGTTTGAAGAAGTAGTGTTTTTATAAAGTATATTTAGTACAGGTAATATATTTTATAATAATTATTAGATGAGTTTGAAGAAGTAGTGTTTTTATAAAGTATATTTAGTACAGGTAATATATTTTATAATAATTATTAGATGAGTTTGAAGAAGTAGTGTTTTTATAAAGTATATTTAGTACAGGTAATATATTTTATAATAATTATTAGATGAGTTTGAAGAAGTAGTGTTTTTATAAAGTATATTTAGTACAGGTAATATATTTTATAATAATTATTAGATGAGTTTGAAGAAGTAGTGTTTTTATAAAGTATATTTAGTACAGGTAATATATTTTATAATAATTATTAGATGAGTTTGAAGAAGGAGTGTTTTTATAAAGTATATTTAGTACAGGTAATATATTTTATAATAATTATTAGATGAGTTTGAAGAAGGAGTGTTTTTATAAAGTATATTTAGTACAGGTAATATATTTTTAATCATAATAATTATTAGATGAGTTTGAAGAAGTAGTGTTTTTATAAAGTATATTTAGTACAGGTAATATATTTTATAATAATTATTAGATGAGTTTGAAGAAGTAGTGTTTTTTATAAAGTATATTTAGTACAGGTAATATATTTTATAATAATTATTAGATGAGTTTGAAGAAGTAGTGTTTTTATAAAGTATATTTAGTACAGGTAATATATTTTATAATAATTATTAGATGAGTTTGAAGAAGTAGTGTTTTTATAAAGTATATTTAGTACAGGTAATATATTTTATAATAATTATTAGATGAGTTTGAAGAAGTAGTGTTTTTTATAAAGTATATTTAGTACAGGTAATATATTTTATAATAATTATTAGATGAGTTTGAAGAAGTAGTGTTTTTATAAAGTATATTTAGTACAGGTAATATATTTTATAATAATTATTAGATGAGTTTGAAGAAGGAGTGTTTTTATAAAGTATATTTAGTACAGGTAATATATTTTATAATAATTATTAGATGAGTTTGAAGAAGAAGTGTTTTTATAAAGTATATTTAGTACAGGTAATATATTTTATAATAATTATTAGATGAGTTTGAAGAAGCAGGAGTGTTTTATAAAGTATATTTAGTACAGGTAATATATTTTTATAATAATATTATGAGCTCTGAAGAAGCTAGTGTTTTTTATAAAGTATATTTAGTACAGGTAATATATTTTATAATAATTATTAGATGAGTTTGAAGAAGCAGTGTTTTTTATAAAGTATATTTAGTACAGGGTAATATATTTTATAATACATTATTAGATGAGTTTGAAAGCTGAAGGAGTGTTTTTATAGTATATTTAGTACAGGTAATATATTTTATAATATATTATTAGGTGAGTTTGAAGAAGTAGTGTTTTTATAAAGTATATTTAGTACAGGTAATATATTTTATAATATATTATTACGTGAGTTTGAAGAAGTAGTGTTTTTATAAAGTATATTTAGTACAGGTAATATATTTTATAATAATTATTAGATGAGTTTGAAGAAGTAGTGTTTTTATAAAGTATATTTAGTACAGGTAATATATTTTATAATAATTATTAGATGAGTTTGAAGAAGTAGTGTTTTTATAAAGTATATTTAGTACAGGTAATATATTTTATAATAATTATTAGATGAGTTTGAAGAAGGAGTGTTTTATAAAGTATATTTAGTACAGGTAATATATTTTATAATATATTATTAGGTGAGTTTGAAGAAGGAGTGTTTTTTATAAAGTATATTAAAGCAGGTAGATGAGTCTGAAGAAGTAGTGTTTTATAAAGTATATTTAGTACAAGGTAATATATCTTTATAATAATTATTAGATGAGTTTGAAGAAGTAGTGTTTTTATAAAGTATATTTAGTACAGGTAATATATTTTATAATAATTATTAGATGAGTTTGAAGAAGTAGTGTTTTTTATAAAGTATATTTAGTACAGGTAATATATTTTATAATAATTATTAGATGAGTTTGAAGAAGTAGTGTTTTATAAAGTATATTTAGTACAGGTAATATATTTTATAATAATTATTAGATGAGGTTTGAAGAAGTTTTTTTTTTATAAAGTATATTTAGTACAGGTAATATATTTTATAATAATTATTAGATGAGTTTGAAGAAGTAGTGTTTTTATAAAGTATATTTAGTACAGGTAATATATTTTATAATAATTATTAGATGAGTTTGAAGAAGGTGTTTTTATAAAGTATATTTAGTACAGGTAATATATTTTATAATAATTATTAGATGAGTTTGAAGAAGTGTTTTTTATAAAGTATATTTAGTACAGGTAATATATTTTATAATAATTATTAGATGAGTTTGAAGAAGGAGTGTTTTTTATAAAGTATATTTAGTACAGGTAATATATTTTATAATAATTATTAGATGAGTTTGAAGAAGTAGTGTTTTTATAAAGTATATTTAGTACAGGTAATATATTTTATAATAATTATTAGATGAGTTTGAAGAAGGAGTGTTTTTATAAAGTATATTTAGTACAGGTAATATATTTTATAATAATTATTAGATGAGTTTGAAGAAGTAGTGTTTTTTATAAAGTATATTTAGT
>NC_134833.1:167783175-167820011 GCF_004210375.1 Tachypleus tridentatus | reverse complement strand
AACAAATTATAATGGAGATAATTGAAATAGGACCAAGTGGTTCTTACCTATTGTAGCTCTTATTGTATTAATGTGTTACAGATAACACTTTGGTCCACCTCCACAAAATAAGACTAAATGTAACATGTGAGGGTAATGATCTTTCCCTAGTTTTTTTATCACATTTGTTCTTGTTGTTAACATGTGTTGCCTGTTTTAAATAAGACAACACAAGTAATTTGAGAGCAAAGTAAACTGTAATTTGTAAACAAAACAATATCTTGTTTTTGAAGTCAAGTAAATATTACTGTTTGTAGAAGATGAACTAAGATTGAAGTAGTAAGTTCTGTATAAGGAAATGGACAACCTGACACAACATGACAGTTGAAACAACAAACCTACGTTTGTGTTTTAATGTATGTAAATCACCGATATGTGAACCTATGTTCATATGTTAACAGGAACATGTGGCAATATTAAAACAATAGGTAGTGGGTTACTTTTGTAAATTAAAAGTAAGTATATTGCTCTAATTTATGTTCTTAATTTAGATGCTTTTAGAGATTTTTTTATCTTGTTTGGCATGGGGAGGTTTGATGCAGCACAGTGGATATGACTTATTGACTAGAACCATTTTCAAAGATGAGGAAACAGTTTGACTCTATAAAATGCCCCAGTGCCACACCAGTTTGTCTGTGGTCTTACAATGCTAGAAACCAGGTTTTGATACCCCTGATGGGCAGAGCACAGATTGCCCATTGTATAGCTTTGTTCTTTATTACAAACAAACAAACTTACAAATGTAGTGAAACTCGATTTATTACTTGTTCCACCTGTAAATGAAATCAATAATCTGAGGTTTTGCTTTAAAACAATATTTTACTTTGTTATTAGATGTAGTAAAAGTTACTTTCTTCACTTTTTATTATAGTTCTGAGTAAATAGTCGATCAGAACTTGAAGATCAAATGAGGATACATTACAGGTATTTTGAGTTGTTGTCAAAAAGAGTCGAGTGTTGTAAGAATGGTTGTTAAATGTTTTGGGGTGTAGTTACCATTAAGGATTGTATAGTTTCATAGTTGTTTTTAAATGTTATGTTTAAACCTTTCTTGTTTAGTAGTAACAGTGAGTTTCCAAGATCATATTTTTAGCAATAAAAGTACAGAATACAAAGAAACCAAGTAAACTTTAAAGAGATGTTAAAATGTTAACTTACTGAAAGGAATTTCTGAGTTTGTTTCAGTATCCACACAGAGGAAATTTTCATCATTGTAAAGAATTATAACTACTGAATCAGTTAGTAATGTAAACCTTTGTATGAGATAGGATCTCTTACAGTATATTTCAAAAGTGTTGATATCAAGTTATAAATTGTATATTGTATGATTGTCATCACAGATCTAGTGTAGTGTATTGGTGGTAGTTCTAACTTGTATAGTGTATGACCTAGTGTAGTGTATTGGTGGTAGTTCTAACTTGTATAGTGTATGACCTAGTGTAGTGTATTGGTGGTAGTTCTGACTTCTATGACCTAGTGTAGTGTATTGGTGGTAGTTCTGACTTGAAATGACATAGTGTTGTGTATCTGTGGTAGTTCTGACTTGTGCTGACCCAGTGTAGTGTACATTGTGGTAGTTCTGACCTAAATGACCTAGTGTAGTGTATTGGTGGTAGTTCTGACTTGTACCCACCCAGTGTAGTGTATCTGTGGTAGTTCTGCCTGAAAATGCATCTAGTGTAGTGTATTGGTGGTAGTTCTGACTTGTACCACCCTAGTGTAGTGTGTATCTGTGGTAGTTCTGACATGTATAACATACTGTAAAGTGTGTCTGTGGTAGTTCTGACATGTATGACCTACTGTAGTGTATCATCTGTGGTAGTTCTGACTTGTATGACCTAGTGTAGTGTATCTGTGGTAGTTCTGACTTGTATGACCCAAGTGTAGTGTATCTTTGGTAGTTCTGACTTGTATGAACTACTGTAGTGTATCTGTGGTAGTTCTGACTTGTATGAACTACTGTAGTGTATCTGTGGTAGTTCTGACTTGTATGAACTACTGTGTAGTGTATCTTTGGTAGTTCTGACTTGTATGACCTACTGTAGTGTATCTGTGGTAGTTCTGACTTGTAATGAACTACTGTAGTGTATCTGTGGTAGTTCTGACTTGTATGGGACTACTGTAGTGTATCTGTGGTAGTTCTGACTTGTATGACCTACTGTAGTGTATCTGTGGTAGTTCTGACTTGTACAACCTAGTGTAATGTATCTGTGGTAGTTCTGACATGTAGCTGACCAGTGTGTAGTGTATCTGTGGTAGTTCTGACTTGTATGACCTACTGTAGTGTATCTCTTGGTAGTTCTGACTTGTATGAACTACTGTAGTGTATCTGTGGTAGTTCTGACTTGTATGAACTACTGTAGTGTATCTGTGGTAGTTCTGACTTGTAATGAACTACTGTAGTGTATCTGTGGTAGTTCTGACTTGTAGCCAAACCTAGTGTAGTGTATCTGTGGTATTTCTGACTTTGTAAGACCTACTGTAGTGTATCTGTGGTAGTTCTGACTTGTATGACCTACTTGTAGTGTATCTCTTGGTGTTCTGACTTGTATGAACTACTGTAGTGTATCTGTGGTAGTTCTGACTCTGTATTGAACTACTGTAAAGTGTATCTGTGGTAGTTCTGACTTGTATGAACCTACTGTAGTGTATCTGTGGTAGTTCTGACTTGTATGAACTACTGTAGTGTATCTGTGGTAGTTCTGACTTCAGGCACAACCTAGTGCAGTGTATCTGTGGTAGTTCTGACTTGTACAACCTAGTGCAGTGTATCTGTGGTATTTCTGACTTGTGCCAACCTAAAGTGCAGTGTATCTGTGGTATTTCTGACTTAGTGCGACCCTGGTGTAGTGTATCTGTGGTATTTCTGACTTGTACCCGACCTAGTGTAGTGTATCTGTGGTAGTTCTGACTTGTAAAATGCACCTAGTGTAGTGTATCTGTGGTAGTTCTGACTTGTACGGACCTAGTGTAGTGTATCATATCTGTGGTAGTTCTGACTTGTACGACCTAGTGTAGTGAAATCTGTGGTAGTTCTGACTTGTGACATCGTGTATTGTGTATCTGTGGTAGTTCTGACTTGTATGACCTACTGTGTGTGTATCTGTGGTAGTTCTGACTTGTATGACCTACTGTAGTGTATCTGTGGTACTTCTGACTTGTATGACCTACTGTAGTGTATCTGTGGTAGTTCTGATTTGTATGACCTACTGTAGTGTATCTGTGGTAGTTCTGACTTGTATGACATAGTGTTGTGTATCTGTTGTAGTTCTAACTTTTCTGATAATATGTTACAGGAATGAAGACATAAGAGATGCTTTGAATCTCTAGAAGACCTGGAGGTGAGTGAAAACAAACTTGATGAATATTACTTTTAAGGAGACATGGAGGTGAGTGAAAACAAGAAACTTGATGAATATTACTTTAAGGAGACATGGAGGTGAGTGAAAACAAACTTGATGAATATTACTTTTAAAGGAGACATGGAGGTGAGTGAAAACAAGTAACTTGATGAATATTACTTTAAAGGAGACCTGGTGGTGAGTGAAAACAAACTTGATGAATATTACTTTAAAGGAGACATGGAGGTGTGTGAAAACAAGAAACTTGATGAATATTACTTTAAAGGAGACCTGGAGGTGAGTGTAAATGAGAAACTTGATGAATATTACTTTAAAGGAGACCTGGAGGTGAGTGAAAACAAACTTGATGAATATTACTTTAAAGGAGACATGGTGGTGAGTGAAAACAAGAAACTTGATGAATATTACTTTAAAGGAGACATGGAGGTGAGTGAAAACAAGAAACTTGATGAATATTACTTTAAAGGAGACCTGGAGGTGAGTGAAAACAAGAAACTTGATGAATATTACTTTAAAGGAGACCTGGAGGTGAGTGAAAACAAGAAACTTGATGAATATTACTTTAAAGGAGACCTGAGGTGAGTGAAAACAAGAAACTTGATGAATATTACTTTAAAGGAGACCTGGTGGTGAGTGAAAACAAGAAACTTGATGAATATTACTAAAGGAGACCTGAGGTGAGGTGAAAACAAGAAACTTGATGAATATTACTTTAAAGGAGACCTGAGGTGAGTGAAAACAAGAAACTTGATGAATATTACTTAAAGGAGACCTGAGGTGAGTGAAAACAAGAAACTTGATGAATATTACTTTAAAGGAGACCTGAGGTGAGTGAAAACAAACTTGATGAATATTACTTTAAAGGAGACCTGGAGGTGAGTGAAAACAAACTTGATGAATATTACTTTAAAGGAGACCTGGAGGTGAGTGAAACAAACTTGATGAATATTACTTTAAAGATGACATGGAGGTGAGTGAAAACAAGAAACTTGATGAATATTACTTTAAAGGAGACCTGGAGGTAAGTGAAAACAAGAAACTTGATGAATATTACTTTAAAGATGACATGGAGGTGAGTGAAATCAAGAAACTTGATGAATATTACATTAAAGGACGATTTGCCTTCATAATAATTCCAAGAACATTAAAGTAGTGTTGAATAATATTTAGTGATATCGGTTAGTGAGCCAATGATTGTTTAGTGTATGACTGCTTTAGGTGGTTATAATTGTATACCTCCATTTTAGTTAATGTTTTCTATAATATGTGTAGAATTTTGTCTTTGTTTCAATAATACTAAAAATTTAATTAGCTTTAATACTTTACTAGTCTATAAATTGAAGTTTCATTCCTTTTTGTATGTACCTACAGAAAAAATGTAGAGAGAGAAAACTGTATTTTTGGCCTAAAGCCAGTTTAACTGCAACAAAATTAAACTGTGCACCTGAATACAGTGAAGATGAATTGTATCTGTTACTTCTGCATATAGTTATCAAACTTTTTATTTGTAAAACACATATTAAAGAATATAGTATGTGATAGTCATAGATATTTCTGTAACTGGAAAACCAACTCAGGTGAGATTGTTAGTCATAGTGTTTGTAGTATGTTAAATAAAATTATATTCAACTTCTTCTGTAAAATGAAAACAAGATTGATATAGGTTGTAAAGTGTGTTGAACAACTCTATTTTCATGTTTTCAGGGAAAGTGGAACACTTGTTTGACCAAACTAGATTCTTTTACCAACCAACATCGTTTGGAACTGTCAATGAAACGGTGTTATCATTATCCTTGTTTAATTTGGATGTGGTTAAAGCTGATACAGGAGAAGTGAGAAACCTACAACAGTATGTTGACCAAGGCTTCTCCTCTTTGTTGCTGATTCTCCTCTCGGCACTTTGCTTGACTACCCTGACGCGTGATCATGTGACACTGTTGCAACAGCAGAAGGTAAGAGATCCACTTTAAGATTAATAAAATTATTTTTGCTTCCACAATTCAATAAGGTGAAGACTCGATGCTTTGGTCAGTAACATATAGTTTTATGTTTCATTTCATGTTACAGTTGTAGAACAGTAACAAATAGTTTTATGTTTTATTCCATGTCACATTTACAGGACAGTAACAAATAATTTTCCTGTATGTGATCAGAGTACCTCCCATGAAAGGTTCTGTTTTCTTAGCTTACCTCCTCTGGGATCTAAACATCCCAGTGCTTTCTGCACTTCCCCAGTTCAGAACTTATACATAGTCTCATGAACCTTCTTTGCACCTCGCCGTTTGCAGCTGTCTTTACTATATGCTTCAAAACTTTGTTCCTTATCAAAGCATCCCACCTGAGGTTGTGTTTTCCTTCCTTGATGGACCATGCTTTTTCAGACCAGACGGTCTGCCATTGCTCCTCTTTGGCCTTCATTCCAGATGCAGTTAGATGAATTGGGTCTGTCCTTGGATAACATTACTGTATCCACTGGCCAGCCCATCCCACCATGGCTTCTTACAATCCCCAATTGTGACCTATCTTTAAGTCATCTGAGAAAAGTAGACACTCCTGATTGGAAATACTGTCTGCTATTTGCTGAACAACTTTTGAACCATCCTTCCATCCCTATTTATACAGATGATTCCAAATCAGATGACTCTGTTGGCTCTGCCATGGTTTGTTGTGGTTCTGTGGTAGCATGCAGAATCCTCTCTACAGCCTCTCTGTTCACTGCTGAACTGTATGCCATTTCTCTTGCCATGGATCACATAGAAGCTAAGCAGTACCAACTGCACAATTTATACTGACTTCGCTTAGTTCTCTACTGGCCCTGTAACCGCTTCACGTTGGTTCACACCCTGTTCTTGCCAATATTCAAAACCGACTGTCCCATTTCTCTTTAACATCTACTTCTATCCAGTTTTTCTGGATGCAGGGCCACATTGGTATTGGGAATGAGTATACCATTTAGCTGACACTGCAGCTAAATCTATCTGCTCTGGTACTATCACTGCTGTGCCTGTTCCATGCATGGACTATAGTCCTGTATTCAAGGCTCAGCTCCATGCCAGCTGACAGTCGACTTGGAGTGAGCAACGTGAAAACAAGCTTTTCCAAATAAAACCCTATATTGGTCTTTGGCCGTCTTGTTTTCATAAGGATCGGAAAGAGGAAGTTGTTCTAACTAGACTGTGTGTTGGTTATAGTTTTTTAACTCATTGTTTTCTTTTATCTGGAACTAATGCACCAGTGTGTACTTTGTGTAACACTTGGATCACAATAAGCCATATTTTACTTTTTTGTCATCTTTATGATTCACAATGACAGCCCTGTTTTAAGCATGTTCTGTCCCAAGGTTTGTCCATAACATTAGACAGTGTTATTGGTGATGGTGACACTGTCCACCTTAGAAATGTTTTTAGTTTTTAAAGGCATTAATCTTTTTAATGCAATTTAAGTATTTTAATATATACATTAAACCTTTTTTAATGTGGTTCCCTTTTAAAAATCACAGTTTATCTAGTTCAATTTGAAATTAGAAACTGACCGTAACATTAAGTAACTCGAAACCAGGACTGGAAAGGTCATCTTCAGGTGACTGATGGTGGTTTTTGTACTTACCTGTTAGTCTTCCTGGCAAGTTATAATAGTCACGCTACAGAAAGTCCTTTACAACTTGAATTACAGTAGTTTTTTTAACTGTTTTGTTTTACCTTAATTTCCTTGTATGAATTTTACTGGATGTTTGGTGCAGGTAGCTGCTGCTTTGTGTCATAAAACACTAAATCAACCAACCAACTAGTTTAACCTTTTCACCTGTAAAAAGCTGTATAGCACAAATATTAACTAATGTTTTTTCCTGTCATCTCAGGAAGTTTTCAGGAAAGCAGGTTGTGATGTGTTGGTGATCACTTGTGGTACACTTCAGAATGCTCGGCTCTGGTTACAAGATGTTGAATGTACACTGGATATTTTAGTTGATTCTGAAAGAAAGGTATGGAAAATTTTTATTTGAAGATAAACTAAGTATCATTGGTAGTCATGTTACTTAAGATATTGAACACCACATCATGTAGTGCTTGGAACGTAAGATAATAAAGTACCTTGATAAACTAAGTATCATTGGTAGTCATGTTACTTACAGTATTAACATCACATCATGTAGTGCTTGGGCAGTAAGATAAGTTACCTTGATAAACTAAGTATCATTGGTAGTCATGTTACTTAAGGTATTTAACATCACATCATGTAGTGCTTGGAACGATAAGATAATAAAAGTACCTTGATAAACTAAGTATCATTGGTAGTCATGTTACTTAAGGTATTGAACATCACATCATGTAGTGCTTGGAACGTAAGATAATAAAGTACCTTGATAAACTAAGTATCATTGGTAGTCATGTTACTTAAGGTATTGAACATCACATCATGTAGTGCTTGGAACGTAAGATAATAAAGTACCTTGATAAACTAAGTATCATTGGTAGTCATGTTACTTAAGGTATTGAACATCACATCATGTAGTGCTTGGAATGTAAGATAATAAAGTACCTTGATAAACTAAGTATCATTGGTAGTCATGTTACTTGAGGTATTGAACACCACATCATGTAGTGCTTGGAACGTAAGATAATAAAGTACCTTGAATGACATTCCATAACTTAACATATCACTATCTGTATGCTGACAAGATAGCAGTCTGGAGCATGACTAGGAATCTGCTCCTAGCAATCACCTGCAAAAATCATTGAATTTATTTCTTAACTGTGGTACTAAACCCACTGAAACATAAGCAATAGCCTTCAAAATTAACAAACATACAAGAAGTTTCAAGGAGATCAAATATATATTAGGAAACACACAAATAAAATGAGAACATCAGATTCCTTTATTACTTTTGATTCTCACAAAACAGGCTCTTTCAGTTTGATTGACCGTGTGACCTCTTTGTACTCATTTAAAGTCTTTATAGATTTAACCATTCTAACTTTCAATATTGTGTATGTATATCTTCACAAAATTTGGTAGTCTTTCAGTTAACATTAAAGTTTTTTTCACATATAAAAAAAAATCATATTTTTAGTGAATTATTTTTAATAAATTAAAAGTAAGATTTGTCCATTAGCGTGCTGAGTATTTGTTTTGAATAGTCCTGTGTGTGAAGCAGTTTTCATGTTAAGATTAAAATATTTTTCTTCATTTCAAAATTTAAATTTCAAATGTTTCTTTTAAGTGAAACTATTTTATGTTACTTTTGTCTACTGTATCTCAAGATGAGATCAGTCAGTCTTTTTACTTGTTAACCACCAAATAGAATGACTTCAGATTGTAACATGAAACTACATTAGTTTGTTCTTAGAAGGTTTCTGTAATTATGTTTTGTTGTTTAATTTTAGAAGCTTTCTGTAATTATGTTTGTTGTTTAATTTTAGAAGTTTCTGTAATTATGTTTATTGTTTCATCTTTAGAAGCTTTCTGTAATTATGTTTTGTTGTTTAATTTTAGAAGCTTTCTGTAATTATGTTTTGTTGTTTCATCTTTAGAAGCTTTCTGTAATTATGTTTTATTGTTTTATTTTAGAAGCTCTGTAATTATGTTTTATTGTTTCATCTTAGAAGCTTTCTGTTATTATGTTTTATTGTTTTATTTTTAGAAGGTTTCTGTAATTATGTTTTATTGTTTTATTTTAGAAGCTTTCTGTAATTATGTTTTATTGTTTTATTTTTAGAAGCTTTCTGTAATTGTTTTATTGTTTTATTTTTGAAGTTATCTGTAATTATGTTTTATTGTTTCATCTTTAGAAGCTTTCTGTAATTATGTTTTATTGTTTTATTTTTAGAAGCTTTCTGTAATTATGTTTTATTGTTTTATTTTTTAGAAGCTTTCTGTAATTATGTTTTATTGTTTCATCTTTAGAAGCTTCTGTAATTATGTTTTATTGTTTCATCTTTAGAAGCTTTTCTGTAATTATGTTTTATTGTTTCATCTTTAGAAGCTTTCTGTAATTATGTTTTATTGTTTTATTTTAGAAGCTTTCTGTAATTATGTTTTATTGTTTCATCTTTAGAAGCTTTCTGTAATTATGTTTTATTGTTTCATCTAGAAGCTTTCTGTAATTATGTTTTATTGTTTCATCTTTAGAAGCTTTCTGTAATTATGTTTTATTGTTTTATTTTGTAGAGCTTTCTGTAATTATGTTTTATTGTTTCATCTTTAGAAGCTCTGTAATTATGTTTTATTGTTTCATCTTTAGAGCTTCTTGTAATTATGTTTTATTGTTTCATCTTTAGAAGCTTTCTGTAATTATGTTTTATTGTTTCATCTTTTAGAAGCTTTCTGTAATTATGTTTTTTGTTTAATTTTAGAAGCTTTCTGTAATTATGTTTTGTTGTTCCATCTTTAGAAGCTTTCTGTAATTATGTTTTATTGTCTTTATTTTTAGAAGCTCTCTGTAATTATGTTTTATTGTTTCATCTTTAGAAGCTTTCTGTTATTATGTTTTATTGTTTTATTTTTTAGAAGTTTCTGTAATTATGTTTTATTGTTTTTTTATTTTTTAGAAGCTTTCTCTGTAATTATGTTTTATTGTTTTATTTTTAGAAGCTTTCTGTAATTGTTTTTTATTGTTTTATTTTTTAGTAGTTATCTGTAATTATGTTTTATTGTTTCATCTTTAGAAGCTCTGTAATTATGTTTTATTGTTTTATTTTTAGAAGCTTCTGTAATTATGTTTTATTGTTTTATTTTTAGAAGCTTTCTGTAATTATGTTTTATTGTTTCATCTTTAGAAGCTTTCTGTAATTATGTTTTATTGTTTCATCTTTAGAAGCTTTCTGTAATTATGTTTTATTGTTTCATCTTTAGCTTTTTCTGTAATTATGTTTTATTGTTTTATTTTTAGAAGCTTTCTGTAATTATGTTTTATTGTTTCATCTTTAGAAGCTTTCTGTAATCATGTTTTGTTGTTTCATTTTCCATTGAATCAGGTCTAGTTATTATCTGTGTCATTGTAACTTGTGAACCACTGAGAGTACCTGCATCTCATGTTGCACATTTTAATTACATTACTAATGAGCTGCTCACATGCACCTTACAATACATTTTTTAGTATTATTTATTTCAACTAATCTAAAAGATCCATATTTCTATATATTAGTCACTTTAATAATAATAAAGAATAAACATGAACAGTAAATAAATTACTTATCAATCTTTTTTATTGCTGTTGATTATAAAAGTGGACACTTAAGCCTACTTTTATAATAATAATGGTAATGTAGTAAATTTTTATTTAAATAATGTACCAAAGAACATAAACTAATAATATGCAAAAAGTGGACAATTTCCCATATCTATCAAAGTGATTGTTTTTATTACTGTGCAACAAGAACCATTACAAATTAAGCAAGCTGTTAACTTTCCCAAGTGAATGAAATTTGTACTCTGAGTGAAATTGGTGCTTAACTGTTTAGAAAACAACTTTATACAATACATCATTTGATAGATGACAACCTGGACTTTCTACTGGTTATATATATATATATAATTGAACATAAGGGAGAACAGTTAATAGAAACTGTTAACTGAAATTGGATGTGATGTGAACAGAGGGATCTTATTTTTTATTTGATAGTTTTCTAACCATATAAAACTGCAAGCTATAAAAATTATGGTTTGCCTGAACTATGATGATTTTGTGTTTACTTTTGTACTTTTTGAAGGGGGTGGTGGATAAAATGTAGAAGACAAGATGCTGAGAGAAAATGTTGTGTCACACCAGGGAAATTCAAGAGTTTTTTAAATATAGTTTTATAGAATTAAGAACTTAAAATATACATACTATTAAAATAAGGAATATTAACTGAGATTTTATGCTATACCAACATAAACAAAAAGTAGGTTTGACAAGTTTGAATGCAAGACACTAAAACTGTCTCATGGTCATTAAAGGATATTCGCTGTGAGAGAGTTAACACCCATATAATATGGAACAAATACATTCTGGACATGCAAACTTCATTTAAGAAACATATGAACTACACAAAATTTGTTGCAGGCACACACACCTGCAACATCTGAAAGTATATGAAACATTTGTACGCCCACTTATGAAATACAGGTGTCAAATAACCTATAACATGTCAGAAAATAACCTTAAAAACTAAAAATACAACAAAGTAGAAATATGATTAATCCTTAAGGCTTCCAGTATATATACCCCAGTAAATTACATACATAAAAATAGACTAAATACAGAAATAATAAACTGACAGCTCTGCTTATGTGAACTTATAAGCAGCCTTACTAAACGTGTTTCTTGATACAGTCTGTTGCAAAGAATAAAGCACCATCATGTTTTATAAGACAGGGACAAATAGATTATTAAGTGTCTAACCATTGAGATTTGGTTTTATCCAGGCACTCTTGTTACCCTCCCAACAAAATTGGACCAGATGGGTCTCCCTTCCTGAAGAAAAGGCTTTCAAATCAGTTTTTTTCTATAAAATCTACTCCAATAAAGTTTTATTTAAAAATAAAATTAGTTTCTAAATTTATAAGGTTAGAAACGGATATTAGAATTATTCCACTGTCTTACCTGTAGACAGCTCAGTTCAAATTTAATATTTTGAATTAGTGTTTGGATATCTCATCTGTTGATTCTTCACCTCAATAAATCATTGACAACCTCTCTTTATAACTCTCAGAAACTTTCCATGAGTGTTACCAAACACAATCATAATAATTGTAGTTTTCTTATTCTCACACATGGGGCCTACTGTTTCTGGTCATTTCACACATGGGGGCTACTGTTTCTGGTCATGTCACACATGGGGCCTACTGTTTCTGATCATCTTGCACATGGGGCCTACTGTTTCTGGTCATCTTGCACATGGGGCCTACTGTTTCTGGTCATGTCACACATGGGGCCTACTGTTTCTGATCATCTTGCACATGGGGCCTACTGTTTCTGATCATCTCATGACGGAGGCCTACTGTTTCTGATCATCACACACGCGGAGGCCTACTGTTTCTGATCATCACACACGTGAGGCCTACTGTTTCTGATCATCACACACATGAGGCCTACTGTTTCTGATCATCTCACACATGGGGCCTACTGTTTCTGATCACAACTGTCACATTGTTTTCTCTTCCTTCAAACTAAATTCCCACCATCATTAGTTTTGTTTGTTTATTTTTTCGTACAGATTTATCACTGGTTTGGACTAGGTCGGTCAGTGTCCCGAGTTTGGAACAGCCAAACAATACAGTATTATGCTGAAGTTTTTCTCTCTGGAAGGATGCCTGTGGCACCATACAGAAATGATGATGTACTTCAGGTAATATTCGTCAATATGTAAGTCTAACTAACAACACCTGTATTGTTTATTATGGTGAAACAACACGCAGTGTTTGGGGGGATACTTATTAATCTGTAAAAGGGGTTATCTCTTACAATAGTGGCAAGTATGTGGAATTTATCATCCATTTCTTGTTTTGTAAATTGGTAAGGATTTAAAATAGTTTATTAATAAACTTTTCTGTTCATTTAAAAGTGTGTGAGCAAGAATTAAATTATCATATTTCTGATGAAAACAACAAAGTTTTCCTGTTTAATTTGGTAGCAGCATGTGTTCTTGTTGAGAAAAGAAGGTTAGTGATGTACCTTGGTTTAATTAGTGTAATAAACTAATTAATCTTGTGTGTGTTTATGGCAACAATTGTTACAGATGAGAGAGTTGTAAGCCTAAACTTGATATTTTTAAAGAACATCTCACTTGTAAGATTTGATGCTGTTTAAATATGTAATTGATATTTATTGAAAGGTAATTATTTGATACAGTTCAATAGTTTCAATGATTACTAAAGCTATTTGATATACTAAAACAAGTGTATATAAAAGTTAGCTGTTGTGTGTCAAACATTACCAACACACAGTTCACATCATTTGTGCTGTTAGACTTTGAGTTAAAATCACTTGATGTTAAAATAGTTCACTTTTAATTCACGTCATCTGATGGTATCAGAATGTTCATAAACTGTTCGTTCATTATCAGTTAGCTGGAGACTTCATTGTGGACAACAAGGGTCATGTTATCCTTTCTCATCCTAGCCAGACACCTACAGATAGACCTTCTGTTGACTCTCTACTTACAGTTGCAAAGACTGTTTCTTCAAAACTCTAGAAAACAACTTTTGGTAAGTAATGTAATACTGTTTCTAATATGAGTCAAAAGTAAAATTTTTTTATATTTATGAGAAAATTGCACATTGATTTTCAGAATATACAACAGACGTTTTTTTAAAAATATAAAACATGCTGTCGAACCTTCAGAAGTAATGTGTATTAAAAATTCATCAAAAATGGTGGGACAAAGTTCTGTAGAAAAAAACGAGAATCCTTTATTTAGCAAGCTTTGTTTACTGTAGAAAACTATAAACATACATTGAGAAAATAAAAATTTCAAGTTACCTTTTAAAAAAATTACAAATGAGTTAATTTAAAATTGCTTATAAGCCTGGACTTTACAGAAAATAACTGGCTTTTATATCGATTTTAACCAGAGGAAGCAAGAGTGGTATTATATTAAAGTTCCAATTCTTTATAGCACACATAAGAAGTCTGTCACAAAGTTTTAAAATTTGATATTAATTACAGTACTTCATGCTTGAACAGTCACCTGTTTAAATTGGCATATTTTTAGAATATAAATACAACAGAATTTGTTTGTCAACGTTTGTTTGTTTGTGTGTATCTTTCCAGTTGTACAACTACCTAAGTGACAAGACAGAAGACAGATCATCAGCTGAGGAAGATTAGATATTCAAAATTGTATTCTTTCAGTTAGTGGACAGAAAGCAGTGCATGCGTTATCTAGTTATGATGGAAGTGATGGAAAAAGGAAGATATCCTTCATCTCTTTCTGATGAAGATTAGGATATGCAGAATCTGCTGGCTACTGACTGTACAATCATAATTAACTAGTGATCACTGTAAGATAGTACTGTTTAATTGGATAATGTTGTACTTGTGATTTCCATTTCTTGACATGCATATTTTCTATGGAAATAAAAAAAATATATTAAATTTATATCTTTATAACTTGTAGGATATTGTCTAACATTTTAATAGTTTTGATTGTGTATTTTGAAACCTGTGTTTGTTTACAGAATTAGAGCTATATTTGTTATAGAAATGAATATTAACGAAGTTTTAAATCAGATCACTACATCTGAAAGTTTCACAAGTCTAACCTACCAACATCAGAAACACAAAAATATCCCTGAACACAGTAAAAATACTTATTTTGCTGCTGTTTGTCATCGATAGTTGACCCTCAACCCATTTGTGGCTTCCAGAGTAATTGTTTAAAGAGGATATGGGTTTCTATGGCAACAACAGAATTGGAGGTTGAAGTACAGAGAAGGGAATGGCACTAGCTGATTGAAGGACATGTTTATCATAAGTCAAGAATTTGATATTATCTAGCAAATGTCCAGATTGAAGATGTGAGTTCAGATAAATTCCAGTTGATCAGAAGATCACCAAAGTTGTAAATGTACAATTTGAACCATGCCATCTTCTAAAAACTGTCTTTAGAGGCAGAGTAATTACTTAGTTCATTATCTTGTACAGTTTGAACTGTATCTTCGTCTAAAAAGTGTCTTTAGTGACAGAGTAATTAATTAGTTCATTATCTTTTACAGTTTGAACTGTATTTTCTTTTAAAAAGTGTCTTTAGTGACAGAGTAATTAATTGGTTCATTATCTTGTACAGTTTGAACTGTGCCTTCGTCTAAAAATTGTCTTTAGAGGCGGAGTAATTAATTAGTTCATTATCTTCTACAGTTTGAACTGTATCTTCTGTCTAAAAAAAGTGTCTTTAGTGACAGAGTAATTAATTAGTTCATTATCTTCTACAGTTTGAACTGTATCTTCGTCTAAAAAGTGTCTTTAGTGACAGAGTAATTAATTAGTTCATTATCTTGTACAGTTTGAACTGTATCTTCGTCTAAAAAGTGTCTTTAGTGACAGAGTAATTTAGTTCATTATCTTGTACAGTTTGAACTGTATCTTCATTTAAAAAGTGTCTTTAGTGACAGAGTAATTAATTAGTTCATTATCTTGTACAGTTTGAACTGTATCTTCATTTAAAAAGTGTCTTTAGTGACAGAGTAATTAATTAGTTCATTATCTTGTACAGTTTGAACTGTATCTTTGTCTAAAATGTGTTTTTAGAGACAGAATAATTAATAAGTTCATTATCTTGTACAATTTGAACTGTATCTCTGCCTATAAATTGTCTTTTTAGTGACAGTAATTAATTAGTTCATTATCTTGTACAGTTTGAACTGTATCTTCATTTAAAAAGTGTCTTTAGTGACAGAGTAATTAATTAGTTCATTATCTTGTACAATTTGAACTGTATCTCGTCTATAAATTGTCTTTAGTGACATAGTAATTAATAAGTTCATTATCTTGTACAATTTGAACTGTATTTCGTCTAAAAATTGTCTTTAGTGACAGAGTAATTAATTAGTTCATTATCTTGTACAGTTTGAACTGTATCTTCGTCTAAAAAGTGTCTTTAGTGACAGAGTAATTAATTAGTTCATTATCTTCTACAGTTTGAACTGTATCTTTGTCTAAAAAGTGTCTTTAGTGACAGAGTAATTAATTAGTTCATTATCTTGTACAGTTTGAACTGTATCTTCATTTAAAAAGTGTCTTTAGTGACAGAGTAATTAATTAGTTCATTATCTTGTACAGTTTGAACTGTATCTTCGTCTAAAAAGTGTCTTTAGTGACAGAGTAATTAATTAGTTCATTATCTTTTACAGTTTGAACTGTATTTTCTTTTAAACAGTGTCTTTAGTGACAGAGTAATTAATTGGTTCATTATCTTGTACAGTTTGAACTGTGCCTTCGTCTAAAAATTGTCTTTAGAGACGGAGTAATTAATTAGTTCATTATCTTCTACAGTTTGAACTGTATCTTCGTCTAAAAAGTGTCTTTAGTGACAGAGTAATTAATTAGTTCATTATCTTCTACAGTTTGAACTGTATCTTCGTCTAAAAAGTGTCTTTAGTGACAGAGTAATTAATTAGTTCATTATCTTGTACAGTTTGAACTGTATCTTCATTTAAAAAGTGTCTTTAGTGACAGAGTAATTAATTAGTTCATTATCTTGTACAGTTTGAACTGTATCTCTGCCTAAAAAAGTGTCTTTAGTGACAGAGTAATTTAGTTCATTATCTTGTACAGTTTGAACTGTATCTTCATTTAAAAAGTGTCTTTAGTGACAGAGTAATTAATTAGTTCATTATCTTGTACAGTTTGAACTGTATCTTCATTTAAAAAGTGTCTTTAGTGACAGAGTAATTAATTAGTTCATTATCTTGTACAGTTTGAACTGTATCTTTGTCTAAAATGTGTTTTTAGAGACAGAATAATTAATAAGTTCATTATCTTGTACAATTTGAACTGTATCTCGTCTATAAATTGTCTTTAGTGACAGAGTAATTAATTAGTTCATTATCTTGTACAGTTTGAACTGTATCTTCATTTAAAAAGTGTCTTTAGTGACAGAGTAATTAATTAGTTCATTATCTTGTACAATTTGAACTGTATCTCGTCTATAAATTGTCTTTAGTGACATAGTAATTAATAAGTTCATTATCTTGTACAGTTTGAACTGTATCTTCGTCTAAAAATTGTCTTTAGTGACAGAGTAATTAATTAGTTCATTATCTTGTACAGTTTGAACTGTATCTTCGTCTAAAAAGTGTCTTTAGTGACAGAGTAATTAATTAGTTCATTATCTTGTACAGTTTGAACTGTATCTCGTCTATAAATTGTCTTTAGTGACAGAGTAATTAATTAGTTCATTATCTTGTACAGTTTGAACTGTATCTTCGTCTAAAAAGTGTCTTTAGTGACAGAGTAATTTAGTTCATTATCTTGTACAGTTTGAACTGTATCTTCATTTAAAAAGTGTCTTTAGTGACAGAGTAATTAATTAGTTCATTATCTTGTACAATTTGAACTGTATCTCGTCTATAAATTGTCTTTAGTGACAGAGTAATTAATTAGTTCATTATCTTCTACAGTTTGAACTGTATCTTCGTCTAAAAAGTGTCTTTAGTGACAGAGTAATTAATTAGTTCATTATCTTGTACAGTTTGAACTGTATCTCGTCTAAAAATTGTCTTTAGTGACAGAGTAATTAATTAGTTCATTATCTTGTACAATTTGAACTGTATCTCGTCTATAAATTGTCTTTAGTGACAGAGTAATTAATTAGTTCATTATCTTGTACAGTTTGAACTGTATCTTCATTTAAAAAGTGTCTTTAGTGACAGAGTAATTAATTAGTTCATTATCTTGTACAATTTGAACTGTATCTCGTCTATAAATTGTCTTTAGTGACAGAGTAATTAATTAGTTCATTATCTTGTACAGTTTGAACTGTATCTTCATCTAAAAAGTGTCTTTAGTGACAGAGTAATTAATTAGTTCATTATCTTGTACAGTTTGAACTGTATCTCGTCTATAAATTGTCTTTAGTGACAGAGTAATTAATTAGTTCATTATCTTGTACAGTTTGAACTGTATCTTCGTCTAAAAAGTGTCTTTAGTGACAGAGTAATTTAGTTCATTATCTTGTACAGTTTGAACTGTATCTTCATTTAAAAAGTGTCTTTAGTGACAGAGTAATTAATTAGTTCATTATCTTGTACAATTTGAACTGTATCTCGTCTATAAATTGTCTTTAGTGACAGAGTAATTAATTAGTTCATTATCTTCTACAGTTTGAACTGTATCTTCGTCTAAAAAGTGTCTTTAGTGACAGAGTAATTAATTAGTTCATTATCTTGTACAATTTGAACTGTATCTCGTCTATAAATTGTCTTTAGTGACAGAGTAATTAATTAGTTCATTATCTTGTACAGTTTGAACTGTATCTTCATTTAAAAAGTGTCTTTAGTGACAGAGTAATTACTTAGTTCATTATCTTGTACAATTTGAACTGTATCTCATCTATAAATTGTCTTTAGTGACAGAGTAATTAATTAGTTCATTATCTTGTACAGTTTGAACTGTATCTTCGTCTAAAAAGTGTCTTTAGTGACAGAGTAATTAATTAGTTCATTATCTTGTACAGTTTGAACTGTATCTCGTCTATAGATTGTCTTTAGTGACAGAGTAATTAATTAGTTCATTATCTTGTACAGTTTGAACTGTATCTCGTCTATAAATTGTCTTTAGTGACAGAGTAATTAATTAGTTCATTATCTTGTACAGTTTGAACTGTATCTCGTCTATAAAGTGTCTTTAGTGACAGAGTAATTAATTAGTTCATTATCTTGTACAGTTTGAACTGTATCTCGTCTATAAATTGTCTTTAGTGACAGAGTAATTAATTAGTTCATTATCTTGTACAGTTTGAACTGTATCTTGTCTATAAATTGTCTTTAGTGACAGAGTAATTAATTAGTTCATTATCTTGTACAGTTTGAACTGTATCTCGTCTATAAATTGTCTTTAGTGACAGAGTAATTAATAAGTTCATTATCTTGTACAATTTGAACTGTATCTCGTCTATAAATTGTCTTTAGTGACAGAGTAATTAATTAGTTCATTATCTTGTACAGTTTGAACTGTATCTTCGTCTAAAAAGTGTCTTTAGTGACAGAGTAATTAATTAGTTCATTATCTTGTACAGTTTGAACTGTATCTCGTCTATAAATTGTTTTAGTGACAGAGTAATTAATTAGTTCATTATCTTGTACAGTTTGAACTGTATCTTCGTCTAAAAAGTGTCTTTAGTGACAGAGTAATTAATTAGTTCATTATCTTCTACAGTTTGAACTGTATCTTTGTCTAAAAAGTGTCTTTAGTGACAGAGTAATTAATTAGTTCATTATCTTCTACAGTTTGAACTGTATCTTCGTCTAAAATGTGTCTTTAGAGACAGAGTAATTAATTAATCACGTTGTACAGTTTGAATTGTGCCTTATTCTATAAAACTGTCTTTAAAAGACAGAGTAATTAATTAATTACCTTGTATAGTTTGAACTGTGCCTTGCTCTATAAAACTGTCTTTAGAGACAAAGTAATTAATTAATTACCTCGTACAGATGGAAACGTGCCTTCTAAAAATCTGCGTTTAGAAGTTTATATGCTCTTGTCCGGTGTTCTTGTACGAAGGTGGATCTACGTTTTTACATAACAAATGGGACACCAGCACATCATGTTTCTCCAGACTTTATCACCAATAACTGTTGCTCTGCTGCTCTTGTCATCATTTCTGTGATAATGATCAAAAAGTAGTTACACCGAAATGATACCAGCCTATGCTTCTAACTTTTATAAACTGGTAATTAAATATACGTGCTGATTTGGGTTGTCAGACACAACCTGTATTTCAATTAGAAAATAGTTACTACTGTAATGGATTTACCATTGTATGTTTATTTTAATACTTAAGTTTGATTGAGTTTAATGCATGTGAAGTATATCGTCAGATGTGTGTTGTGCAAGTCCTGCCTGTTCTCTAACTTGATAGAATATTCTTGAAAGTAAGGATCAACAATGTGTTTTACAAAAAACCACCAGCATGTTTTGAGACATTGTTGAACGTTAAAGAATCTTGTCTTAAACTACATAAACCAACATGCCAAGGGACAGAATATTGTTTGTCAGCTGCAGTCAGTATACCATAAGCCTCAGAAGCTATAATTGTAATTAATGCCAATTAGATGGAAAAGTACAGAATTTGACCAGAATCTCGTCTATTTTGAACATTCTAAACCATTTGACTTCAGACATTAATATTTCTACAAAGACGTTAAACATTTTTATCGGAAAATTTCATCCAAGAAAAGACAGTGCTAGCTTAAACGGGGTATAACAGCATCAACCCAGAACTAGTTTGCTCATAGTGGTCCTGGTTCATTGATAAAATATTCAGTTCTAGACCAAATAGAAGACTCAGTATAGTTTGTAAATTTATAAAACTCTTGTATATAAAACCAATATAAAGTAAAGTAAAATATAATTTTGTTAAGAAAGTCGTGTGTATCAACATTGTTGGCAAATATAAATTTGATACATATTAGCATATAGTTAACTTCTTAATTAAAATTCCCAAGTGTTTGAAATCTTATGTTACATACGTAACACTATAAATGGAGATAAATTATAATACGTAATATAGTACTATACACGTGGGTTAATAAACACCAGACTGTTCTGTCTGCTAGAAACTAAAACTGATTCATAAATTGATTCTTATCTAATATATCCAGTCATACTGTCTGTTCAAGATAGTGGAAAGGTTATAGTATTAGTTATCACACTCACATGTATAAAATAAATACAGAATTTGGATTACCTTCTTTCTAATAATCAGTACTGAAAACAACCATGCACTGGCTGAAGCTATATGATTCTGTTCTTTAATGCGCATGGTACCTCAGCACTTGCTAACTCACTAGTGCTCCAGGAAAACGTGTAATGGTGGTTTAATCAGCCACGTTATCCCCTGTAACCATGTGATGTTGTATGAATATGTGTTATTAATGCGTTATTCACTTCCGGATGTGAAACTTGGGTAGAAACCCAGAATTATTGCTAGTTTCAGTTACGTTTTACTCATTGTGCTACTGACTATTTTAGTGTGAAGCTGGATAATCAGTCATTCATGGATGTGGAACTGCATCCTTTCTCGGATAAATAACTGAATAATCTAATGCTACTTGCTTTCTGGCAGAATACAGATGTTTTACAACAAAGTTATATGAGACTGATCCACAGTTACCTTAGTAATATACTTTGCTCTCGTAATGGTTCTCCATTGCCATATAAGGTGGATTTCTGTATTTGATGAGGGGACCACCCAAGGAAGGTTTTGTTTTCATTTTACCTCATCTGGGATTTGAACATCACCTATGTGTTAGCCGTGGTGACTCGTATGGTTGAGGAGAGAATCTTGGTGGTTCAGTGGTGTCTGGGGCACTGCAACACACCACTTTGGTCTTGAATTCCTGCAGACGGAAACCCCTCACGGTGATCTCCAGGGTCAATCATCTGATCCTGTTTGGATAGATTCAACTGAGTACCAAAGTTTTCTGTTCTCAACGGGTGTTGTCATCTGCTAGTGGCACGAAGCCTTGACAATACTGTAGTATCCTTTTTACATTGTAGTGCATCTTCTTATTTGACATCATGATAGGTGTGGTCAATGGATGCTGAATCCTTTTATTATGGACTCCTGAATTCTCAAAGAAATAAAATCGTCTAAAAACAGCTACTAAGTAAATAACCACATACAGATGACTGTTACACAGTCACTACCTAATGTTAGCTGTTGTAACTCGATTTCTAATTCTTCTTTTTTTGTCTCACAAATCCTTAAGGTAAATGTCCCCCCTTTTCCAATCACAAGGATTAAAAGGGCTTACTAGCTTTCCCAAGTCAGTGAGAAAGTTGGATTCTGGAGACATCTTGGTAGAAGCCTCTACACCTACACATAACAAAGCCATTTGTAATATGCTGATTGAAGTTATTCCTCGTGTACTTTGAACTTTTCCCAAGGAATTGATCACTGAGAGGGGTTTGAAGAACGTCACCAAGTCGGGGATTCTCGTTGGTTTCTCCATTCAAGGAGTTTCTGCTGTGCACCATATGCATTTGTTATGCTGTCAACCACTGTTCTAATTTTGATGCTTAAATTGCCACGTTCACCTGCATCTGTCAAAACAGGTTATCTCAACTGTAAAGTATGGCTATATATTCTTCATGTTCTCAGATGTTTCCAGTGTCAATGGGATGGACACTCAAAGGCATCTTGTCTTCGTTCTTTGATGTGTTCTCATTGTAGTGGCAAAGATCACGATGCTTATGGGTGTCAACTGAACCCTCACTATGTCAGTTGAGATGGTTCCTATCCTTATTTTCGATCTTGCTCTGAGTGGGTATAGAAGAAAGTGATATAACCTTTACATGCTGTAAACAACAATTTTATCCAGAAGCTTGGAAGTTGTCTTCCACTTCATCTCGAATGTGTGTTGCTGCAGTACATTGCTACAATGGGAATGTAGGCTGAACTTTCCATGCCTCCAACAGAGTCTTTCGCATCTCACGTGAAGAGTCTTTGGCTCTTTATGGATAAAGGTGTAGACAAGTTAATATCTAGTTCTGTTGTTGTTCTCAGTGTCTGTTTAAGCTCATCTTCTTTGGCTTCAATTTCTAGTGGCTGCTTGGGTCCATCTTCTTTGGCTTCAATTTCTAGTGGCTGCTTGGGTCCATCTTCTTTGGCTTCAATTTCTAGTGGCTGCTTGGGTCCATCTTCTTTGGCACTGAGATGCAGAACAATTATTCTTTCTCACCCTGTGTCACTGAAATCTGCTTCTACTGACAGAGATTTGCCTAATCGACCCAGAGTAGGTTCCATGGAGGTCAAAAGACCTCTTTCTACAGAAGAAAAAGAGGCTTGGTCGTAAACAGAATGGTCCTGTGCCCAGTGTTCCTCCATTGAAAAAATAACCATTTTGATATAGTGGAACTGTCGAGGTTAGGGTCTTAATTGATTCCTATCAAACTGTGAGTCTCTACTTACAGGAAACATTCTGAAACCAGCTGATGCTATCGCCTTTCAATAGTTTTCTTTATACCAAAATGATGGGTTGTGTGATGGACGAGTTCATGGAAGGGTGGCATTGCTGGTTGACCAGCATGAACCCACCTTGTCTGTACCACTTAGAACATCATTGCATGCTGTAACCATCCATATCTCCCTGGGTTGTATCACCTCTGTTATATTTACTTGTCTCATGGAGAGATTTATAATTAGTCAGACCTTGATGTTTTTAGAGATCAGTTGCTGCTTTCCTTTTTCTTCTTTGGATATTTTATTCGATACAATATCCTTTAGGGTGCTGCTGATATTGATGAGAATGGGGTGTAATTCCATGGAGTGTATGCTCTTAGATCACAACCTGTCTCTCTTCAATAGTCTTTCGCTTACCTATTTTCGTGCAGTCAGTCTTTTACTGCAGTTGATCTATTTATCTTTTCACCTTCACATTTCTCACATCTGTTTTAGAGGGTTGACAGTGACCTACAAGGTAGTGATAATTCTTCTATCATTTTGAGGGAGATTGTTGCCGTGATCGATGCCACCTGATTTGAGTGCCGCAGCTCTATCTCTCAGAACTTGATCTTGTTGTCATTAGTCTCTCTTCTATAAAAAACTGTGTGGAGGCATTAACTGATTATATCATTCAATCAGCTGTTTGCTATATGCTCAAAATATCGATGTTTCCCACATATCCTAATCCATAGTGTTCTCCCATCTGTCAGCATGCACAGAAACGAGCCTGGAATACCTTTCATAGGTAACTCACTCTTTTTAACTGCATTGCTTTCCAGTGGTCCCATGTTCGGAGGTCGGATGTCAAAACCTAAAATAATCTTGGATTACGTTTGCAACCAACATGTCTTTTACCACTAGTTCTAGTTTTCTGGGACAAGATTCGGAAATTCAATGGTTAGGTATACTTCCCATCCCATTTTTATCTTACTCTCAATGCTAGAAAGTTGATATATCCGTGAATGCTCTGCCTATCTTCCTGTTTCTTCACTGCCTTCTTGGTCATCAAGTCTCAGGCAGGGTGATCGCTTTTTCCTTTTGGACTGATCATCTCTATAATTATAATTAGCTTCTATACACTGGTTCAACTTAGTCACTTTTCATCAGCTGAACTCGATAATTCTCACTATGAGATGCTTTACTATCTCTCTCTTGCTCTTCTTCTGGGTGTTCTTAACTGGATACAGCAAGTTAACGTTTCTCGTGGTGCTTTGCACAAGATCATTATTTTATCTTTTTCTAATTTTGGAAAAGATCCCAAGATTTTTTCTAATTATCGTCTAACTCTTTTGAGTATCTGTCTCTTTAAGGTCTTGGAGAGGATGGTTAATTTTTGTCTTGTTTGGTTTCTTGAATCCACCAACCTTCTCTTGACCATCCAGTGGAGGTTCTGTTGACAGTGCTCTACTATGGACAACCTCATTCAACTAGAAACGTCAATCAGGGAAGCCTTTCTCAAGCGACAAGATCTTGTTTCTGTCTTCGTCTATCTTGAGAAGTAATAAGGCTCTACTTCAGGGTATGGCATTTTGTGGAACATTTATTCATGTTGGTTGTATAACCACTTGAGAATTTCTATGTTTTTACATGTCAGTATCTTGCATGCCACACTTTTCTGTCTAAAAATCATTGCTATTACTCGACAATTTCCTCCTACTGTTGCAAATGACCTGTCTCGACAATTTCCATAGCTCATGTCAGTTATTAAACTGTTATTGAGTGGCAGCTTAAACTGCCCTTAACTGCTTGTTGAAGTGGACCACAGCAAACAGTTTTATTTTTCTTTCTCCAAAACCGTTTACATGCACTTTTGCTATGAATGGGTTTATACCCCAATCCCTAGCTCTGTGTCAGTGATGTTCTTCCAATGGTCTCTGAAGTAAAGTTCTTGGGTCTTATCTATGACTACAAGCCTTTTTTCATTTCTCACATGAATAAGCAATAAGTCAAATGTACAAGATCACTGAACATCTTCCATCTCCTCTCTTCCTGTTGGGAAGTGGATCAATGTTCTATGCTCAGGATCTATTGCACCCTCATATAGTCTAAACTGGACAATGGGTCTTTGTTCTATGTTCTCTCATGGCCTCTTGCTTGAAAATGTTGGACTTCACCCACCATGTGGGGCTTCAACTCATTATTGGGCTTTCTGCACTTCTTCAGTCCAGGAATGAACACCTAGTACCACGAACCTCCTCTTCACCTTTTCTATTTGCAAATTTCTTTGCAATATTACCAAGCCTTAGTCCTTACCACAGCATCCATCAGGGGTTGTATCTTTCTTCCTTGATGAGCTCTGCTCTTTCAGAATAGATAGTCAACAATTTCTCCTTTTGGCCTTCGTTTCCAGCTGTAGTTGGCTGAATTGGATGAAACTGATGTCTCTAATAATCAGCCTGTCTCACTTTAGTTAGTTACTATTCCCAATTGTATGTCCAGGTACTCCCAATTGAAAATATTTTTTGTTTGCTGAACATCTTTTAAACCATTCTTCAATCATCTTTTTTATATAGATGGTGTGAAATCAGGTGATTCTTCTGCTCTGCCATTATTTGTTATTATTTGGTGGTTACTTACAGGATCCTCTCCACAGTTTCTCTGTTCACTGCCAAGTTATTTGCCATTTCTTACATGTAAGGTATGCAGTGCATTGACTGTACAATTTACACTGATTCTCTTAGCTCTTTCCTGACCCTGGAATCACTTAATGTTACTTATAACCCTGATTTCTTTCATGTTCAACAGCAACTGACCCTTTTTTTTTCCATATCTTCCGTTATTATACAATTTGTGTGGATATCTGGCCGTATCGATATTCGCAGGAACGAGCTTGTTGACACTGGAACTATGTCCATCTACTCTGGTATTCTTAAAGCCGTGCCTATCCCACATATAAGCCATGGTTTTGTATTCAAGGCTTGGCTTCTCGCCAGTTGGCAGTCAACTTGTAATAAACAATGTCATTATAAGCTTCTCCAGATCAAACCTTCTGTTGCTCTTTAGCCATCTTGTTTCCATAAGGACCAGAAACAAGTTGTTATGCTAGGCTACGCTTTCTCACTGTTTTAACTCATTTTTCTTTTATCTTAGACTGATCCTCCAATGTGTGGCCTTTGTGACACTCAAGTCGCAATAGCCTACGTTTTACTATTTTGCCGTCGTTACGACCATGAACGGAAGCACGATTTTAGACATGTATTTATTATAGGTTTACTTTTTGATATTGGACAATGTCACTGACGATGGTGACACTGTCCAATTCGATTGCGTTTTTAAATTTTCATTAGGTATTGTTCTTTTAAATTGTCTTCGATCTTTCAATTTTGGGTAGTTTAATTCTTTAACTCGATATATTTTTACATTTTAAGGTTTTTAACTGGTTATTTGGCACAAATAACCTAGGTGCATTGTGCCAAACAACCACCCAATCTCTTTCATTATTTGTTGTACACCACCTGACCTGCTAGTGAGGTAACTCCTCTGTCTAGACAATTTTCTAAAGATACCTCCAGTCTCTTCTTGGTATCCTTGGATATCTTTTTACCAGAGCTGAGGTTGGATTGTTCTGGCAGGTAAAGATCTGGAAGTCCTATAAAAGTAATTGCACTTACATTAGATTCGCCAGTTGCCACCATAAAATTTTCTCATTTGCCTAAGCTTTCCTCATACTGAGATTGATTTTCAAAAGCAGAGCTCAGGTAACTGTTCTGACTACACCGGAAAATAGCAGTTCTTCTCCATGAATTGACAGTTGCAACAAAATTGAAGTCAAGGACTTTCAGAGCAGAACACCAAATATCTAGGAAAAGACCTTATGACCTTTTCATCTGACTATCATTGAAAACTAATTCTTCTTCTTTGTCTTAGGACCTTCGATTTGTAATAAATGTATTTTCATAATAATAAAACAAAATAGAAGGAGTAATGGGCACTATACATGAAACAGAAAGTTTCGCAATAAAACAAACTGAAAATAATAATAAATATTCCTCATAACAACACAATGTGTGAACTTGCTTAACTGACAGATTGGTTACTTTTTTAATGGATCTGATATCTCATGATCAGTGATATCCGATATCTGCCCATCTTCCTTAAGAGTATATCCCAGGCTAAGTCTAACCTAACACTCTTAACTTAACAAATAATGACTGATTCATCCAGACTGACTAGTACTACCTACCTGATGACTGATTCATCCAGACTGACCAGCACTACCTACCTGACTGAACTTTTTCAGTCAAACGTAAAATAAGTTTTTTGCTTTAATTGACCTGCCATTGGAGAATACAACTCATGCAGCAATACAGTCATGATCTACGTTAACAGAACGAGTGTTACCTCGAGATAATACAGGGTGTTAGGAAAGTCACTGTGCAGTTTTGTAATCATATTTTATTCAGTCTATTTCAAGCCAGCAACTGATAGCGGTGTTTAGAAACAAAATAAGAAGGATCCAGGCCTGTATTGATGCCAACGGGGGGTCACTTTCAACATTGTTTATAATTGTCATTCATATTTACCTCGTTTATTCTATATTGAAATATGTCTGTTAATAAATGTACAAGTGCACAGTGATTTTCCGAACACCCTGTATATATGGAGAAAGGCAAGTAGAATGAAATCTGTATAATGGCCTTCTTGATTTTGCGCAAACTCTCTCTGTTAACCTGAAGATGATCTAAGAAGGTAAAACGTTGTTCTCTGCTTTATTAGTATTAATGTTAATACCTATACCAGCCGTCCTAAGATATATAAATTTTATTGGGTTATAAGATCTTATGAAACCTAAATTTATCATTCAATGCATGAGACTATTCAACTATACAAAATCATTTCGTGAATTATTATTTTACGTTGTAAGGATGTTGGCAGAATATATAATCCTTTATGTTTTGTAACATTTTGCGAGATTGTAGTGGTTTGTCAATATGAAACAAAAGAGATCATTTTTAAGCACAAATAAAAACTTGATTTGTAGGAAAATATCATATGCATGGAGAACTACTGTGTTGATAGTTGTTAAAATAACAAGTAGGGTATATCTAAACATAGTAAGCTATACCTGTAACTGTTTAAAAAGGTAAACACACAGTCTTCAAAACACTGGTTAGAATTCCCTTCATATTCGACATGCTTGCCCTTTCAACCATTATAATGCTAAGTTCAATCCTTCCCTTCCATTGTAAAGAGTAGGCCAAGATTTAGGGGTGGGTGGAATTGACCAACTGTCTTCCTTCTTGTCTGTCACTGCTAACTTCGGCATAACGAGTACTGACTCTCTAAAGTTTATTTTACGTTAATTGTTGTACAATTATAATGATATTCCTGTTTGAGTGTTATTTGGCCTACAAGTGTTTTTGTTTGTTAGTTTATATTAAGAGCAGAGCTACACAATGGAGAGTCTATGCCATGATCTGGTATCAACGTTCTAAATCCACGAACTTACCATTAAACCCAAGAGGGCATTCTAAAGTTGCAACAGTTTACAAACTTATAGAAACAGTACAGAATAAATAAACTAGTGTACTATAATTAAGTGGACTGAACATAACCTTATTTTCGCTAAATGATTTAAAATAACCAACCTAACGATTGGTTGTTTGGCGTTTATTGGCGCAAAGCAACTTGACTATCTGCGCCAAACAACCGGTAAAAAAAGTAAAAATAGAAATAAACTTATTAACATACGCAAAAGGAAATCATGTTAAAACAAAACGAAGTCAAATATTTGAATTAAAAACCAAAATAAAGACAAAAGGCCAAAGGTCCTTATAAATTTTAAAACAAAACTGAGGTGGACAGTGTCACCATCGCCAATAACACTGTCCAACGTCAAGAATTAATCCATGGTAAAAATATGTCTAAAATGTGCCGTCGCTCACAGTGGAACGACAGCACGACATAAAATGTTGGCTATTGTGCCTTAAGAGTCACACATTGGTGTATTAGTTTCGGATAAAATAAAACAGTGATAATAAAAAACTGTGACCAATGCACAGCCTAGCTGGAAAAACTTCCTCCTTCCAAACCTTATGGAAACAAAAAAGGGCAAAAAACAAAGATAGTTTGATCTGGGAAAGTTTGTTATCATGTTGCTCACTCCAAGTCGACTGCCAACTAGCGCAGACCCGAGCCTTGAATACAGGACCATAGTCCATATACAAGACAGGCACAGCGGTGATGGCATCAGAGCATACATACTTAGCTGTCATTTCAGTATGCTCGTTCCCTGCTATCCAGAAAAACTGTAGAAGGAATTCTGTGTGCAACCACCAAACCATAACATATCATGGCAGAGTCTACAAAGTTACCTGATTTTGAACCATCCATATAAATTTGAATGGAAGGATGGTTTGAAAGGTGTTCAGGAAACAAAAATCAGTACTTCCAATCGGAAGTATCCGCCTTCTTCGTATGATTAAAAAAAATGTCACAGTTGGGGATGGTAATAATTCATGGTTGAATGGGCTGACCAGAGGATACAGCAATGCTGTCCAAAGACAGAGCCAATTCATCCAACTGCACTTGGATACAAAGACTAAAACAAACAATGGCAAACTGCGTAATTTGATAAAGCATGGTTCATTGAGGAAGAAAACACAACCCTATGTGGGATGACATGGTGAGGATCGAAGTTTTGAAATATGCAAATGGCAGAGGTGTAGAGGATGTTCATGAGACTCAGTGTACAAACTCTGGACTGGAAAAGGTGCATAAGACCTCTGTACAGAGCCAAAGCCCCTGATGGTGAACAAGGTTAAACATCTCAAAGGTCGAGGTTCTTGCAGAGCCATAGATTAGAGGCCCATAGTCCAGTTTCAATCAAAGGAGAGCATGATAGATTTTTAGCATAGAACATCATTCTGCTTCCCAAGAGGTGGGAGAGAGCACATGAAGAATGTTCAGTGCCCTTGTATATTGGCACGTAGATGCTTGATGTGTGGAATAAAAGTCAACTTACGATCAATGATAAGCCCCAAGAACTTTGCGTCAGGAACCATGGAAAGCACAACTTCTTCAAGACAAAGCTCTGGATTGGGGTGAATATCCCATTGGAGGCAGAAATGCATGCAAACGGTTTTAGAGCAAGAAAAAGTAAAACCGTTTGCTGTGATCAACTTTAGTATACGATTAAGGTAGTATTAATATTTTTAATAAAATTTTGACACTCATGACACAGCCCCAGGGAATCCAAGCTCCTGTTGGAAAGAATTGGAAAGTGTCAAACTCACACAATCTGATAACTGCCCAATGATGGCATCAATAAGCTTCTTCAAAAGCTAGGTAGAGAGAACATATAGTGATTGTATGACCCAAGGAAACACAGATGCTTACATCTTCCAAGGATGTATCGAGTAGCAAAGACATGACGGGCACGAGTTGGTCAACCAGCAGTGTCATCTCTCCATGCACTTGTCCATCACACAATTTGTCATTTCTGTACAAAGAAAATTGTCGAAGGGTGACTGTATTAGTAGGTTTCAGAAACGTTTCCTGTAAGAAGAGACACACAGGATGGCAAGTATCAATCAAATCCTTAATGTCATCAAAATTTAAACAAAACCCCCAAAATTTCCACTGATTTATATGGAGAAGAATGGGGCAGGAGCCCTTCTGTTTTAACCACGTTTTTTTCTTCATTGGATGGAGATCTATCAACCTCCGTGGATCCTTCTCTGGGTCAAGTAGGCAGGTCTCTGTCCATGGACAAAGATTCCAGTGACTGAGATTGTGAATGAATAATTGTTTTGAAGCTTAAGAAAATGGACCCGAGCAGTCACTGGAAGGAGTGGAAGGGACAGAGGTAGATGTAGATTCACCAACTCTTTTATCCATGGAGGGTGAAAGACTCTTCAGATGTTTTGCAAACAACTCTCCTGGAGGCAAAGAGAGAGATAGGGCTGCACTCCCACTGTGCAGCAGCATGTGTCTGAAATTAAGAAGGGGACAATAATTTACGAGCCTCTGGGAGGGCGATATTTTATAGTCTTCAAGCATTACACCTCTTTCTCCTCCACTCACTTAGGGCAAGAAATAGAGTAAGAGGGGCGTGAACCACTACAATTAACACAGCGTGGTTCCAAGTTGCACTCGTAGGCGTCGTGGGCTCTGCCACCACAATGAGCACATGTTAAAGAATCATGAAATGATGTATTCAGTGACGAAGCTGCTGACAATGGAAACATCTGAGAGAGTTGGAAATGTTTGACCATACCTTATTGTTCAGATAACATGCTTAGAGTGTGGAAGGAAAACGTGGTGATGTAAACATCAGTATTCCATCTTTGGAAGTGGAGATTCAGTGTACTGCAGAAACGCCTTAGCTGGAGAAAATAACAAGGAACTCTAACTCAGAAAAGTTCTTTAAATCCCTCTCAAATATAACTCCTCTGGAAGGATTCAAAGTTGCATGGTGAGTAACCTCGATGCGTATATCCCCAATGGCCTTTGATTTGGAAAAGAGTTTGGTAAGTTCTAGTGAAGATGTTTCCACCAAAATACCTCCAGAACATAACTTCTTTACTGACTTGGGGGAGCCAACTAGCCCCTCTAATCTCCTTTGAATGAAAAAGAGAAACATGTGCCCTGAGGATTTCTGGAATGAGGAATAGAAAATTATAAATCAAGGTACAGAATCAGACTGCGACGGTGGCTGTGCAGCAGAGTCGTCCATGTCTGGTTGTTTTCTGATCATCTGTTGTTGTTTTTTTCAATTTTTTAATTTGTATTTATTTGTTCATGAATGAGTCATCCATAATAAAGGAAATACATTTAAGTGCTCACTGATCCCGCCAACCATGGCGCCCTATGAGGGATGCACTATAATGCCAAACAAGGACATTGCAGCAAATCCAGGGTTTCGTAATTACTACACCCGAATATCAGCATCAGACACAATGAGAACGCTCAACAATAGTACTCGGTTGATCCTAACCCAACTGGACCAGCCTATTGGCTCGGAGGGGCACCCCAAGGCTGCCCGCCTACAGGAAATGAAGGCCAAAGTGGAGTGTTACGGTTGGAGTTGAACTTCTCAACCGCCAGGATCGTCTCCTCCCATTCAAGGATCATCACTCACGGCAAACACATGGGTAAATGTTTATATCCCAGAGGGGGTAAACTGAAAGCACATAACCTTCTCTTAGATGTCCCCTTACCATGTACAGGAATCCACCTCGAGGAGCCAGCCTAACAAAAGAACAACATTATAACACTGTGAATGAGAGGTATACTATGTAGTACTCTGCCTCTACCAATAGAAGTCTGCTTCCTATATTGGCCATTTCTTCTAAGATGCTAGAAACAGACCAGAAAATCATACAAAATTGTATAGCTTCTACAACAAAGATCTGCAAATACAGCAAATGTACGACATCTCTTATAATTCGTTACTCTTGCTGTCGTAATAATGAAAATATGGGGCATGTATAAATTGGAATGAATAATATTAATATTAATAATCATACACTGACAATAATTAGGCTTACTTGATAACCTTCGTGGATTTCAGGGAGGGGAAAATATATTGTATATTTGTGTCGAATGATGTATTTTCTGTATTTTTACAGTTTACAGAAGGTTTGTTTTATGTTGCTCTTTCTCTTTTATATTTTTGTTTAAAGATTAAAGTACAGAGTTTATGACCTTGGAGTTTAAGGACTGTAATATTTATTAGATAGTATGCAAATAATTATGATAAAGGTAAAGTTTGTTGGATTGAAGTTAGTTGTAAATCCATTAAAAATATTATGCTTTGTGTTTAATGTGATTTCTTGTTTAATGGATTTGTGATGTTCTTGTCGCTTGTATATGTTTTTAAGAATACATAATACTTTAAACTTGTCCTTGAACACGGCATGAATATAATGTTGATTCATTTTAAAGTTAATTTTAATTGCCAGTATGGAACAAGCCTGAAAGAAAAACAAAAGAAAGTGTGATATGTAGGTAAATCATTTGTTTTCTATTTGCTTTAATGATACAGAAAGTTGTTGATTATTTAGCTTCCATGTTCTAATGTAATGGTAGCAGCACGTGGTACAAAAAGTCGTTGAGTTTGTATTGTTCTAATTGTTTTGTTTCTTTGTTGTCTATAATGTATTATAATATCTGTTTTGATTTTGAGGATATTGCAGTAACATAAATAATCCAAATTGAAAAGATTAGCCTGTAATGTTCTTGCTGGTTGAGTTGACTTTGTCTAAATACAGCCGACGCTGTAGCAGAACAAAAGTCCCAAGTTGATGCTGTCGACTGGACAAAGAGATCGAGTTTACCCGTTGAATTGAGGCTTGCTTTGATTAGCCAGCTTTTCCACTAAGTATCGTCAAAACCATTGTGTTTTCGTTTCACAGCGATTAATTCCGAGGGAGAAGAAACTTTAGGGTTAAACATAGCCTGGAAGAAGCAACTTTCGTTCCACATGCGTAGGTGCACACTCTGCGTTTTCTGTTTGTTTGTAATAATACAGATTTTGTTCATTTACGTATACATTTCATCCAGACTCATCATTTTACACTTGTCGAAACTCAGTTAAATTATGTATTACAGAACACTCGCCTGATTATTTAACTGAGCCCTCTGTTATTTGCGGGTTTGTCCATCATACTTCCATTCTTCCTCCTTGGCACAGTTGTATGTCTGCGGATTCGTACTGCTAAAAACCGGGTTTTGACACTCTTGGTGGGAATAAATAGCACAGACAGCCCATTTTGTTGCTTTGTGCTTAACTATAAACACATCCATCATACTTTTGCTTTTAGGAAAATTGGTTTTATCTGAAAATATTGTAGTCTGTCTTTGCCAGGTTTTATAATTTATTGTACTCTACTATTCTAATTTCATCAGAATTCAATATACTTTATCTTATCTATTTCATGGATATCTTTTTAAACCTCCATAGGAATATATCTTACCAATTTTAACATGTTAATGTTGCAAAGATAATTTTAAGAGGGTTTATAAAGAATTCGTATGGTACTGTGTTGTCATATTGTGATGACAAGAAACCCTGGGCCTGGCATGGCCTAGCGCGTTAAGGCGTGCGCTTCGTAATCTGAGGGTCGCTGGTTCGCGCCCGAGTCGCGCCAAAACATCCTCGCCCTCCCAGCCGTGGGGGCGTTAAAATGTTACGGTCAATCCCACTATTCGTTGGTAAAAGAGTAGCCCAAGAGTTGTCAGTGGGTGGTGATGACTAGCTGCCTTCCCTCTAGTCTTACACTGCTAAATTAGGGACGGCTAGCACAGATAGCCCTCGAGTTGCTTTGTGCGAAATTCCAAATTCCAAACAGACAAGAAACCCACTTGAATTAAAAATGTATTCTCAAGACGGCTCGTATACGTATTAAAATTTTAATTAAAATAAATTACATAACGTTTCGACCTTCTTAAGTCATCTTCATTCAAATACGTTGTCAAATCGATTGTGAGAGTGAAAATTGTATTGTTAAAAACATTTATTTAAGCGAAACTAGGATAAAATTTTAACTGATAAGTATATTAAGTTCAGTCTAAACAAAATACACTAATGTGTTCTCAACTTTATTCAAAATGCTGCAATTGTACTGGGAATTAAAGTTCTGATTTTTTTTTACTTACTATAAAGTTATTTTTTTACGTTTGATTAATACTGATTAAATGGACTAACTTCTCGTGTACGAGTGTTCGTTACTCACTTCCATTACAATTGTATTACACGCGGTTGATCGTACGTAAACTTAGTGGTGATGAAAATGCTCATTATTTGAATACTAAATTCTAAGGTTATTTTAATTGTCAGCTTTCACCGTACACTTATATTACTTAGTACCGTAGTTATTGTAAGATTCTTCTTCATAAGGTGAATACTTCATCATAAGTTCATTTTACTAGTGTTAGTACTAGTGATATTTAGTACCAGTAGTGATGTTTTTATAATAATATTAGTATTAAAAAAATAGCAAAATAAAAGTGAAATAAGTGATACAATTTTTGATGGACTGAAATGACAAGTTTAAAGCTATGGAGTATTAGAAATGTTTCGTTGTAAGAGTAGTTAAATGATTGGATATTTTATAATTTTTAACTTCCATTTTCCTAAACCTACAAATTCCATTTAAAGTTATAGAGAGCTCAAAATTAGTTTTTTTTACTATTTGCCACAGTTATATGATTACCAGTTCATCACTGACGTATGTTAAATGTGTAGAGAACTTGTTTAGATATGTAAAATTTTACAGAAGTTTTTTCCAGTTATACTTTCAGTCTACCTTTTAGACTTGTTACTACTTAGCCTGGCTACTAAACCATAATAGTACCCTTTAGACTAGTTAACTGCTTAGCCTGTTCACTAAACCATAAGTCTACCTCTTAGACTTGTTACTGCTTAGCCTGGCCACTAAACCATAATAGTACTTTTTAGACTTGTTAACTGATTAGCCTGGCCACTAAACCATAATAGTACCTTTTAGACTTGTTACTGCTTAGCCTGGCCACTAAACCATAATAGTACCTTTTAGACTTGTTAACTGATTAGCCTGGTCACTAAACCCTAAGTCTACCTTTTAATACCAAAAAGATTTGTTACAGCAAAAGAACAGATTTAAAGTGAGCAATTCTGACTCAGGTTTGTAGGAAGATTTTATGCTCAGAATCTGCTTGCAAATAATAAGTTTAATTATTTGTTGGAAGAAGTAGCAAGCACATGTTTTGGTTAATGGTAACAGCTTTGCACACATTATTCTGTGCCAAGTGCAAATGAATGATCTTTTGAAACAGGAAATTTAAGGATTTTTCTAAATCAGTTTTGTCTTAACATTATTGTAGTTAACTTATGATAATAATAAAACTTAACTAGGTTGATACAGTATTATTTAGTAGTAGCTTCATTGTTTACTGCAAGCCAACTATTAATTTTTATTTACAAACACCCTTATCCTATTTCATGTAAAATGCCTTCTCAAGACAGAGGAACTTTTTGTTTTTTACTGTTATTTCATAGTTGTTGAATTATGTGCAACTCTTGCATAATAATTTGGTGTACCATGAAATTAGAAACTATTAAACCATTCAAAATGAAAAAAATACTTCTAAGATTTTACCTTTGTTTTGTTACTGTGTAAGATCTGTTATGAACAAAAAATTATTCACTTTCATTTGGTTTAGATGCAGTCATGGCTGAAGGCTCGAAAAGTAACCAGCTCACCAGATCCATTTTTTGTTTGAGGTACTTATACATTCGTTCAGCTTAGCCATGTTGTTACATCACATGTTTAAATGTTAAAAATGTACACTGAAATATTTTTATATTTGTGACACTAACTTTACAAGAGTTAAGTTTTCAATAAGGATGTTAGAATGTAACTACTTTGCAGGGTGTTGATACATCTTCATCAAAATTGGCATAAAGGTTTTTTAGGTCCATGGGAAGATGCATACACATTTGTAGTTTCACCGCTTGCATTTTTATGGGCATATTTTACCACTACTTCACCCACTGTTTATGGGTCTTCATCAAATTTAGGTTGAATGTTTGCTGGGTGCATGCAGATATATGTGCAAAGCTGCAGTTTCACGTCTTTAACATGTTTTATAGATGTTTTGTTTACATATAAAAAAAGGCAGCTTTTCATGTTCTAAGATAATCTATCATTAAACACATAGAACTTCCATCCAGCATTTACATAAACAAATTAAAAATGTCAAAGATAATTGTTAGGTAAACTGAAGTGTAGGCTGTGTTATGCAGAGCTTAATTATATGGGAACAACTTTAACTATTTATGTTTAAATAAAGCATCTTGATGAATTTA
>NC_134833.1:167736724-167782675 GCF_004210375.1 Tachypleus tridentatus | reverse complement strand
GGACAAATAGTCAAAAAATCTTAGTACTCTGACAAGTAAAACTAGTGTTTGTAGGATTAGTGGGACAAATAGTCAAAAAACCTTGTACCCCTGACAAGTAAAACTTGTGTTTGAATGATTAGTGGGACAAATAGTCAAAACCTTGTACTCCTGACAAGTAAAACTTGTGTTTAGTATGATTAGTGGGACAAATAGTCAAAAAGCCTTGTAATTCTGACAAGTAAAACTTGTGTTTGTATGATTAGGGGACAAATAGTCAAAAACCTTGTACTCCTGGACAAGTAAAACTTGTGTTTGTATGATTAGTGGGACAAATAGTCAAAAACCTTGTACTCCTGACAAGTAAAACTTGTGTTTGTAATTAGTGGGAACAAAAACCTTGTGTTTGTGTTTGTGATTAGTGGGACAAATAGTCAAAAACCTTGTACTTGACAAGTAAAACTTGTGTTTGTACTGATTCTGACAAGTAAAACTTGTGTTTGTATGATTAGTGGGACAAATAGTCAAAAACCTTGTACTCCTGACAAGTAAAACTTGTGTTTGTATGATTAGTGGGACAAATAGTCAAAAAACCTTGTACTCCTGACAAGTAAAACTTGTGTTTGTATGATTAGTGGGACAAATAGTCAAAAAAACTTGTACAAATAGTCCTGACAAGTAAAACTTGTGTTTGTATGATTAGTGGGACAAATAGTCAAAAACCTTGTAATTCTGACAAGTAAAACTTGTGTTTGTATGATTAGTGGGACAAATAGTCAAAAACCTTGTACTCAAGTAAAACTGACAAGTAAAACTTGTGTTTTGTATGATTAGTGGGACAAATAGTCAAAAACCTTGTACCCTGACAAGTAAAACTTGTGTTTGTATGATTAGTGGGACAAATAGTCAAAAAACCTTGTAATTCCTGACAAGTAAAACTTGTGTTTGTATGATTAGTGGGACAAATAGTCAAAACCTTGTACTCCTGACAAGTAAAACTTGTGTTTGTATGATTAGTGGGACAAATAGTCAAAACCTTGTACTCTGACAAGTAAAACTTGTGTTTGTATGATTAGTGGGACAAATAGTCAAAAAACCTTGTACTCCTGGCAAGTAAAACTTGTGTTTGTATGATTAGTGGGACAAATAGTCAAAACCTTGTACTCCTGACAAGTAAAACTTGTGTTTGTATGATTAGTGGGACAAATAGTCAAAACCTTGTACCTGACAAGTAAAACTTGTGTTTGTATGATTAGTGGGACAAATAGTCAAAACCTTGTACTCCTGACAAGTAAAACTTGTGTTTGTATGATTAGTGGGACAAATAGTCAAAAACCTTGTACCCTGACAAGTAAAACTTGTGTTTGTATGATTAGTGGGACAAATAGTCAAAACCTTGTACTCCTGACAAGTAAAACTTGTGTTTGTATGATTAGTGGGACAAATAGTAAAAACCTTGTACTCCTGACAAGTAAAACTTGTGTTTGTATGATTAATGGGACAAATAGTCAAAACCTTGTACCCTGACAAGTAAAACTTGTGTTTGTATGATTAGTGGGACAAATAGTCAAAACCTTGTACTCCTGACAAGTAAAACTTGTGTTTGTATGATTAGTGGGACAAATAGTCAAAAACCTTGTACCCTGACAAGTAAAACTTGTGTTTGTATGAATAGTGGGACAAATAGTCAAAAAACCTTGTACCCTGACAAGTAAAACTTGTGTTTGTATGATTAGTGGGACAAATAGTCAAAAACCTTGTACTCCTGACAAGTAAAACTTGTGTTTGTATGATTAGTGGGACAAATAGTCAAAAACCTTGTACTCCTGACAAGTAAAACTTGTGTTTGTATGATTAGTGGGACAAATAGTCAAAACCTTGTACTCCTGACAAGTAAAACTTGTGTTTGTATGAATAGTGGGACAAATAGTCAAAACCTTGTACTCCTGGAAGTAAAACTTGTTTTGTATGATTAGTGGGACAAATAGTCAAAAACCTTGTACCCTGACAAGTAAAACTTGTGTTTGTATGATTAGTGGGACAAATAGTCAAAACCTTGTAATTCCTGACAAGTAAAACTTGTGTTTGTGGGATTAGTGGGACAAATAGTCAAAACCTTGTACTCCTGACAAGTTTGTATGAATAGTGGGACAAATAGTCAAAAACCTTGTACCCTGACAAGTAAAACTTGTGTTTGTATGATTAGTGGGACAAATAGTCAAAAACCTTGTACTCCTGACAAGTAAAACTTGTGTTTGTATGATTAGTGGGACAAATAGTCAAAAACCTTGTACTCCTGACAAGTAAAACTTGTGTTTGTATGATTAGTGGGACAAATAGTCAAAAACCTTGTACTCCTGACAAGTAAAACTTGTGTTTGTATGATTAGTGGGACAAATAGTCAAAACCTTGTACTCCTGACAAGTAAAACTTGTGTTTGTATGATTAGTGGGACAAATAGTCAAAAACCTTGTACCTGACAAGTAAAACTTGTGTTTGTATGATTAGTGGGACAAATAGTCAAAACCTTGTACTCCTGACAAGTAAAACTTGTGTTTGTATGATTAGTGGGACAAATAGTCAAAAACCTTGTACCCTGACAAGTAAAACTTGTGTTTGTATGATTAGTGGGACAAATAGTCAAAAACCTTGTACTCTGACAAGTAAAACTTGTGTTTGTATGATTAGTGGGACAAATAGTCAAAACCTTGTACTCTGACAAGTAAAACTTGTGTTTGTATGATTAGTGGGACAAATAGTCAAAACCTTGTACTCCTGACAAGTAAAACTTGTGTTTGTATGATTAGTGGGACAAATAGTCAAAAACCTTGTACTCCTGACAAGTAAAACTTGTGTTTGTATGATTAGTGGGACAAATAGTCAAAAACCTTGTACTCTGACAAGTAAAACTTGTGTTTGTATGATTAGTGGGACAAATAGTCAAAACCTTGTACTCCTGACAAGTAAAACTTGTGTTTGTATGATTAGTGGGACAAATAGTCAAAACCTTGTACTCCTGACAAGTAAAACTTGTGTTTGTATGATTAGTGGGACAAATAGTCAAAAACCTTGTACTCCTGACAAGTAAAACTTGTGTTTGTATGATTAGTGGGACAAATAGTCAAAAACCTTGTACTTCTGACAAGTAAAACTTGTGTTTGTATGATTAGTGGGACAAATAGTCAAAAACCTTGTACTCCTGACAAGTAAAACTTGTGTTTGTATGATTAGTGGGACAAATAGTCAAAACCTTGTACTCTGACAAGTAAAACTTGTGTTTGTATGATTAGTGGGACAAATAGTCAAAACCTTGTACTCCAAATAGCAAGTAAAACTTGTGTTTGTATGATTAGTGGGACAAATAGTCAAAACCTTGTACTCCTGACAAGTAAAACTTGTGTTTGTATGATTAGTGGGACAAATAGTCAAAACCTTGTACTCCTGACAAGTAAAACTTGTGTTTGTATGATTAGTGGGACAAATAGTCAAAACCTTGTACTCTGACAAGTAAAACTTGTGTTTGTATGATTAGTGGGACAAATAGTCAAAAACCTTGTACTCCTGACAAGTAAAACTTGTGTTTGTATGATTAGTGGGACAAATAGTCAAAAACCTTGTACTCCTGACAAGTAAAACTTGTGTTTGTATGAATAATGGGACAAATAGTCAAAAACCTTGTACCCTGACAAGTAAAACTTGTGTTTGTATGATTAGTGGGACAAATAGTCAAAACCTTGTACTCCTGACAAGTAAAACTTGTGTTTGTATGATTAGTGGGACAAATAGTCAAAACCTTGTACTACTGACAAGTAAAACTTGTGTTTGTATGATTAGTGGGACAAATAGTCAAAAACCTTGTACTCCTGACAAGTAAAACTTGTGTTTGTATGATTAGTGGGACAAATAGTCAAAAACCTTGTACTCCTGACAAGTAAAACTTGTGTTTGTATGATTAGTGGGACAAATAGTCAAAAACCTTGTACTCTGACAAGTAAAACTTGTGTTTGTATGATTAGTGGGACAAATAGTCAAAACCTTGTACTCCTGACAAGTAAAACTTGTGTTTGTATGATTAGTGGGACAAATAGTCAAAACCCTGTACTCCTGACAAGTAAAACTTGTGTTTGTATGATTAGTGGGACAAATAGTCAAAACCTTGTACTCCTGACAAGTAAAACTTGTGTTTGTATGATTAGTGGGACAAATAGTCAAAACCTTGTACTCCTGACAAGTAAAACTTGTGTTTGTATGAATAATGGGACAAATAGTCAAAACCTTGTACTCCTGTAAAACTTGTGTTTGTATGATTAGTGGGACAAATAGTCAAAACCTTGTACCCTGACAAGTAAAACTTGTGTTTGTATGATTAGTGGGACAAATAGTCAAAAACCTTGTACTCCTGACAAGTAAAACTTGTGTTTGTATGATTAGTGGGACAAATAGTCAAAAACCTTGTACTCCTGACAAGTAAAACTTGTGTTTGTATGATTAGTGGGACAAATAGTCAAAAACCTTGTACTCCTGACAAGTAAAACTTGTGTTTGTATGATTAGTGGGACAAATAGTCAAAAACCTTGTACTCCTGACAAGTAAAACTTGTGTTTGTATGAATAGTGGGACAAATAGTCAAAAACTTTGTACTCCTGACAAGTAAAACTTGTGTTTGTATGATTAGTGGGACAAATAGTCAAAAACCTTGTACTCCTGACAAGTAAAACTTGTGTTTGTATGATTAGTGGGACAAATAGTCAAAAACCTTGTACTCCTGACAAGTAAAACTTGTGTTTGTATGATTAGTGGGACAAATAGTCAAAACCTTGTACTCCTGACAAGTAAAACTTGTGTTTGTATGATTAGTGGGACAAATAGTCAAAACCTTGTACTCCTGACAAGTAAAACTTGTGTTTGTATGATTAGTGGGACAAATAGTCAAAACCTTGTACTCCTGACAAGTAAAACTTGTGTTTGTATGAATAGTGGGACAAATTGTCAAAAACCTTGTACTCCTGGTCAAAAACGCGCTAAAACTTGTGTTTGTATGATTAGTGGGACAAATAGTCAAAAACCTTGTACTCCTGACAAGTAAAACTTGTGTTTGTATGATTAGTGGGACAAATAGTCAAAAAACCTTGTACTCCTGACAAGTAAAACTTGTGTTTGTATGATTAGTGGGACAAATAGTCAAAACCTTGTACTCTGGCAAGTAAAACTTGTGTTTGTATGATTAGTGGGACAAATAGTCAAAAAAACCTTGTACTCCTGACAAGTAAAACTTGTGTTTGTATGATTAGTGGGACAAATAGTCAAAAACCTTGTACCCTGACAAGTAAAACTTGTGTTTGTATGATTAGTGGGACAAATAGTCAAAAACCTTGTACTCCTGACAAGTAAAACTTGTGTTTGTATGATTAGTGGGACAAATAGTCAAAAACCTTGTACTCCTGACAAGTAAAACTTGTGTTTGTATGATTAGTGGGACAAATAGTCAAAACCTTGTACTCCTGACAAGTAAAACTTGTGTTTGTATGATTAGTGGGACAAATAGTCAAAACCTTGTACTCCTGACAAGTAAAACTTGTGTTTGTATGATTAGTGGGACAAATAGTCAAAAACCTTGTACTCCTGACAAGTAAAACTTGTGTTTGTATGATTAGTGGGACAAATAGTCAAAAACCTTGTACTCCTGACAAGTAAAACTTGTGTTTGTATGATTAGTGGGACAAATAGTCAAAAACCTTGTACTCCTGACAAGTAAAACTTGTGTTTGTATGATTAGTGGGACAAATAGTCAAAAACCTTGTACTCCTGACAAGTAAAACTTGTGTTTGTATGAATAGTGGGACAAATAGTCAAAAACCTTGTACTCCTGGCAAGTAAAACTTGTGTTTGTATGAATAATGGGACAAATAGTCAAAAACCTTGTACTCCTGACAAGTAAAACTTGTGTTTGTATGATTAGTGGGACAAATAGTCAAAAACCTTGTACTCCTGACAAGTAAAACTTGTGTTTGTATGATTAGTGGGACAAATAGTCAAAATCCTTGTACTCCTGACAAGTAAAACTTGTGTTTGTATGATTAGTGGGACAAATAGTAAAAAACCTTGTACTCCTGACAAGTAAAACTTGTGTTTGTATGATTAGTGGGACAAATAGTCAAAAAACCTTGTACTCCTGACAAGTAAAACTTGTGTTTGTATGATTAGTGGGACAAATAGTCAAAACCTTGTACTCTGACAAGTAAAACTTGTGTTTGTATGATTAGTGGGACAAATAGTCAAAACCTTGTACTCCTGACAAGTAAAACTTGTGTTTGTATGATTAGTGGGACAAATAGTCAAAAAACCTTGTACTCCTGACAAGTAAAACTTGTGTTTGTATGATTAGTGGGACAAATAGTCAAAAACCTTGTACTCCTGACAAGTAAAACTTGTGTTTGTATGAATAGTGGGACAAATAGTCAAAAACCTTGTACTCCTGACAAGTAAAACTTGTGTTTGTATGATTAGTGGGACAAATAGTCAAAATCCTTGTACTCCTGACAAGTAAAACTTGTGTTTGTATGATTAGTGGGACAAATAGTCAAAACCTTGTACTCCTGACAAGTAAAACTTGTGTTTGTATGATTAGTGGGACAAATAGTCAAAACCTTGTACTCCTGACAAGTAAAACTTGTGTTTGTATGATTAGTGGGACAAATAGTCAAAACCTTGTACTCCTGACAAGTAAAACTTGTGTTTGTATGATTAGTGGGACAAATAGTCAAAACCTTGTACTCCTGACAAGTAAAACTTGTGTTTGTATGATTAGTGGGACAAATAGTCAAAAACCTTGTACTCCTGACAAGTAAAACTTGTGTTTGTATGATTAGTGGGACAAATAGTCAAAAAACCTTGTACTCTGACAAGTAAAACTTGTGTTTGTATGATTAGTGGGACAAATAGTCAAAACCTTGTACTCCTGACAAGTAAAACTTGTGTTTGTATGATTAGTGGGACAAATAGTCAAAACCTTGTACTCCTGACAAGTAAAACTTGTGTTTGTATGATTAGTGGGACAAATAGTCAAAACCTTGTACTCCTGACAAGTAAAACTTGTGTTTGTATGATTAGTGGGACAAATAGTCAAAACCTTGTACTCCTGACAAGTAAAACTTGTGTTTGTATGATTAGTGGGACAAATAGTCAAAAACCTTGTACTCCTGACAAGTAAAACTTGTGTTTGTATGATTAGTGGGACAAATAGTCAAAAACCTTGTACTCCTGACAAGTAAAACTTGTGTTTGTATGATTAGTGGGACAAATAGTCAAAACCTTGTACTCCTGACAAGTAAAACTTGTGTTTGTATGATTAGTGGGACAAATAGTCAAAAACCTTGTACTCCTGACAAGTAAAACTTGTGTTTGTATGATTAGTGGGACAAATAGTCAAAAACCTTGTACTCCTGACAAGTAAAACTTGTGTTTGTATGATTAGTGGGACAAATAGTCAAAAACCTTGTACTCCTGACAAGTAAAACTTGTGTTTGTATGATTAGTGGGACAAATAGTCAAAACCTTGTACTCCTGACAAGTAAAACTTGTGTTTGTATGATTAGTGGGACAAATAGTCAAAACCTTGTACTCCTGACAAGTAAAACTTGTGTTTGTATGATTAGTGGGACAAATAGTCAAAAACCTTGTACTCTGACAAGTAAAACTTGTGTTTGTATGATTAGTGGGACAAATAGTCAAAAACCTTGTAACTCCTGACAAGTAAAACTTGTGTTTGTATGATTAGTGGGACAAATAGTCAAAAACCTTGTACTCCTGACAAGTAAAACTTGTGTTTGTATGATTAGTGGGACAAATAGTCAAAAACCTTGTACTCCTGACAAGTAAAACTTGTGTTTGTATGATTAGTGGGACAAATAGTCAAAACCTTGTACTCCTGACAAGTAAAACTTGTGTTTGTATGATTAGTGGGACAAATAGTCAAAACCTTGTACTCCTGACAAGTAAAACTTGTGTTTGTATGATTAGTGGGACAAATAGTCAAAACCTTGTACTCCTGACAAGTAAAACTTGTGTTTGTATGATTAGTGGGACAAATAGTCAAAACCTTGTACTCCTGACAAGTAAAACTTGTGTTTGTATGATTAGTGGGACAAATAGTCAAAACCTTGTACTCCTGACAAGTAAAACTTGTGTTTGTATGATTAGTGGGACAAATAGTCAAAACCTTGTACTCCTGACAAGTAAAACTTGTGTTTGTATGATTAGTGGGACAAATAGTCAAAACCTTGTACTCCTGACAAGTAAAACTTGTGTTTGTATGATTAGTGGGACAAATAGTCAAAACCTTGTACTCCTGACAAGTAAAACTTGTGTTTGTATGATTAGTGGGACAAATAGTCAAAACCTTGTACTCTGACAAGTAAAACTTGTGTTTGTATGATTAGTGGGACAAATAGTCAAAACCTTGTACTCCTGACAAGTAAAACTTGTGTTTGTATGATTAGTGGGACAAATAGTCAAAACCTTGTACTCCTGACAAGTAAAACTTGTGTTTGTATGATTAGTGGGACAAATAGTCAAAACCTTGTACTCCTGACAAGTAAAACTTGTGTTTGTATGATTAGTGGGACAAATAGTCAAAACCCTTGTACTCCTGACAAGTAAAACTTGTGTTTGTATGATTAGTGGGACAAATAGTCAAAACCTTGTACTCCTGACAAGTAAAACTTGTGTTTGTATGATTAGTGGGACAAGTAAAACTTGTGTTTGTATGATTAGTGGGACAAATAGTCAAAAACCTTGTACTCCTGACAAGTAAAACTTGTGTTTGTATGATTAGTGGGACAAATAGTCAAAACCTTGTACTCCTGACAAGTAAAACTTGTGTTTGTATGATTAGTGGGACAAATAGTCAAAACCTTGTACTCCTGACAAGTAAAACTTGTGTTTGTATGATTAGTGGGACAAATAGTCAAAACCTTGTACTCCTGACAAGTAAAACTTGTGTTTGTATGATTAGACAAATAGTCAAAAACCTTGTGTAAAACTTGGTTTGTATGATTAGTGGGACAAATAGTCAAAAACCTTGTACTCCTGGCAAGTAAAACTTGTGTTTGTATGATTAGTGGGACAAATAGTCAAAAACCTTGTACTCCTGACAAGTAAAACTTGTGTTTGTATGATTAGTGGGACAAATAGTCAAAATCCTTGTACTCCTGACAAGTAAAACTTGTGTTTGTATGATTAGTGGGACAAATAGTCAAAACCTTGTACTCCTGACAAGTAAAACTTGTGTTTGTATGATTAGTGGGACAAATAGTCAAAAACCTTGTACTCCTGACAAGTAAAACTTGTGTTTGTATGATTAGTGGGACAAATAGTCAAAACCTTGTACTCCTGACAAGTAAAACTTGTGTTTGTATGATTAGTGGGACAAATAGTCAAAAACCTTGTACTCCTGACAAGTAAAACTTGTGTTTGTATGATTAGTGGGACAAATAGTCAAAAACCTTGTACTTCTGACAAGTAAAACTTGTGTTTGTATGATTAGTGGGACAAATAGTCAAAAACCTTGTACTCCTGACAAGTAAAACTTGTGTTTGTATGATTAGTGGGACAAATAGTCAAAAACCTTGTACTCCTGACAAGTAAAACTTGTGTTTGTATGATTAGTGGGACAAATAGTCAAAACCTTGTACTCCTGACAAGTAAAACTTGTGTTTGTATGATTAGTGGGACAAATAGTCAAAACCTTGTACTCCTGACAAGTAAAACTTGTGTTTGTATGATTAGTGGGACAAATAGTCAAAACCTTGTACTCCTGACAAGTAAAACTTGTGTTTGTATGATTAGTGGGACAAATAGTCAAAACCTTGTACTCCTGACAAGTAAAACTTGTGTTTGTATGATTAGTGGGACAAATAGTCAAAACCTTGTACTCCTGACAAGTAAAACTTGTGTTTGTATGATTAGTGGGACAAATAGTCAAAACCTTGTACTCCTGACAAGTAAAACTTGTGTTTGTATGATTAGTGGGACAAATAGTCAAAACCTTGTACTCCTGACAAGTAAAACTTGTGTTTGTATGATTAGTGGGACAAATAGTCAAAAACCTTGTACTCCTGACAAGTAAAACTTGTGTTTGTATGATTAGTGGGACAAATAGTCAAAACCTTGTACTCCTGACAAGTAAAACTTGTGTTTGTATGATTAGTGGGACAAATAGTCAAAACCTTGTACTCCTGACAAGTAAAACTTGTGTTTGTATGATTAGTGGGACAAATAGTCAAAACCTTGTACTCCTGACAAGTAAAACTTGTGTTTGTATGATTAGTGGGACAAATAGTCAAAAACCTTGTACTCCTGACAAGTAAAACTTGTGTTTGTATGATTAGTGGGACAAATAGTCAAAAACCTTGTACTCCTGACAAGTAAAACTTGTGTTTGTATGATTAGTGGGACAAATAGTCAAAAACCTTGTACTCCTGACAAGTAAAACTTGTGTTTGTATGATTAGTGGGACAAATAGTCAAAAACCTTGTACTCCTGACAAGTAAAACTTGTGTTTGTATGATTAGTGGGACAAATAGTCAAAACCTTGTACTCCTGACAAGTAAAACTTGTGTTTGTATGATTAGTGGGACAAATAGTCAAAAACCTTGTACTCCTGACAAGTAAAACTTGTGTTTGTATGATTAGTGGGACAAATAGTCAAAACCTTGTACTCCTGACAAGTAAAACTTGTGTTTGTATGATTAGTGGGACAAATAGTCAAAAACCTTGTACTCCTGACAAGTAAAACTTGTGTTTGTATGATTAGTGGGACAAATAGTCAAAACCTTGTACTCCTGACAAGTAAAACTTGTGTTTGTATGATTAGTGGGACAAATAGTCAAAAACCTTGTACTCTGACAAGTAAAACTTGTGTTTGTATGATTAGTGGGACAAATAGTCAAAAACCTTGTACTCCTGACAAGTAAAACTTGTGTTTGTATGATTAGTGGGACAAATAGTCAAAACCTTGTACTCCTGACAAGTAAAACTTGTGTTTGTATGATTAGTGGGACAAATAGTCAAAACCTTGTACTCCTGACAAGTAAAACTTGTGTTTGTATGATTAGTGATAGTCAAAACCTTGTACTCCTGACAAGTGGGACAAATAGTCAAAAAACCTTGTACTCCTGACAAGTAAAACTTGTGTTTGTATGATTAGTGGGACAAATAGTCAAAACCTTGTACTCCTGACAAGTAAAACTTGTGTTTGTATGATTAGTGGGACAAATAGTCAAAAACCTTGTACTCCTGACAAGTAAAACTTGTGTTTGTATGATTAGTGGGACAAATAGTCAAAACCTTGTACTCTGACAAGTAAAACTTGTGTTTGTATGATTAGTGGGACAAATAGTCAAAAACCTTGTACTCCTGACAAGTAAAACTTGTGTTTGTATGATTAGTGGGACAAATAGTCAAAACCTTGTACTCCTGACAAGTAAAACTTGTGTTTGTATGATTAGTGGGACAAATAGTCAAAACCTTGTACTCCTGACAAGTAAAACTTGTGTTTGTATGATTAGTGGGACAAATAGTCAAAACCTTGTACTCCTGACAAGTAAAACTTGTGTTTGTATGATTAGTGGGACAAATAGTCAAAAACCTTGTACTCCTGACAAGTAAAACTTGTGTTTGTATGATTAGTGGGACAAATAGTCAAAACCTTGTACTCCTGGCAAGTAAAACTTGTGTTTGTATGATTAGTGGGACAAATAGTCAAAAACCTTGTACTCCTGACAAGTAAAACTTGTGTTTGTATGATTAGTGGGACAAATAGTCAAAACCTTGTACTCCTGACAAGTAAAACTTGTGTTTGTATGATTAGTGGGACAAATAGTCAAAAAACCTTGTACTCCTGACAAGTAAAACTTGTGTTTGTATGATTAGTGGGACAAATAGTCAAAACCTTGTACTCCTGACAAGTAAAACTTGTGTTTGTATGATTAGTGGGACAAATAGTCAAAAACCTTGTACTCCTGACAAGTAAAACTTGTGTTTGTATGATTAGTGGGACAAATAGTCAAAAACCTTGTACTCCTGACAAGTAAAACTTGTGTTTGTATGATTAGTGGGACAAATAGTCAAAAACCTTGTACTCCTGACAAGTAAAACTTGTGTTTGTATGATTAGTGGGACAAATAGTCAAAAACCTTGTACCTGACAAGTAAAACTTGTGTTTGTATGATTAGTGGGACAAATAGTCAAAAACCTTGTACTCCTGGCAAGTAAAACTTGTGTTTGTATGATTAGTGGGACAAATAGTCAAAAACCTTGTACTCCTGACAAGTAAAACTTGTGTTTGTATGATTAGTGGGACAAATAGTCAAAAGCCTTGTACTCCTGACAAGTAAAACTTGTGTTTGTATGATTAGTGGGACAAATAGTCAAAACCTTGTACTCCTGACAAGTAAAACTTGTGTTTGTATGATTAGTGGGACAAATAGTCAAAACCTTGTACTCCTGACAAGTAAAACTTGTGTTTGTATGATTAGTGGGACAAATAGTCAAAACCTTGTACTCCTGACAAGTAAAACTTGTGTTTGTATGATTAGTGGGACAAATAGTCAAAAACCTTGTACTCCTGACAAGTAAAACTTGTGTTTGTATGATTAGTGGGACAAATAGTCAAAAAACCTTGTACTCCTGACAAGTAAAACTTGTGTTTGTATGATTAGTGGGACAAATAGTCAAAAACCTTGTACTCCTGACAAGTAAAACTTGTGTTTGTATGATTAGTGGGACAAATAGTCAAAACCTTGTACTCCTGACAAGTAAAACTTGTGTTTGTATGAATAGTGGGACAAATAGTCAAAAACCTTGTACTCCTGGCAAGTAAAACTTGTGTTTGTATGATTAGTGGGACAAATAGTCAAAAACCTTGTACTCCTGACAAGTAAAACTTGTGTTTGTATGATTAGTGGGACAAATAGTCAAAAACCTTGTACTCCTGACAAGTAAAACTTGTGTTTGTATGATTAGTGGGACAAATAGTCAAAACCTTGTACTCCTGACAAGTAAAACTTGTGTTTGTATGATTAGTGGGACAAATAGTCAAAACCTTGTACTCCTGACAAGTAAAACTTGTGTTTGTATGATTAGTGGGACAAATAGTCAAAAACCTTGTACTCCTGACAAGTAAAACTTGTGTTTGTATGATTAGTGGGACAAATAGTCAAAAACCTTGTACTCCTGACAAGTAAAACTTGTGTTTGTATGATTAGTGGGACAAATAGTCAAAACCTTGTACTCCTGACAAGTAAAACTTGTGTTTGTATGATTAGTGGGACAAATAGTCAAAACCTTGTACTCCTGACAAGTAAAACTTGTGTTTGTATGATTAGTGGGACAAATAGTCAAAAACCTTGTACTCCTGACAAGTAAAACTTGTGTTTGTATGATTAGTGGGACAAATAGTCAAAAACCTTGTACTCCTGGCAAGTAAAACTTGTGTTTGTATGAATAATGGGACAAATAGTCAAAAACCTTGTACTCCTGACAAGTAAAACTTGTGTTTGTATGATTAGTGGGACAAATAGTCAAAAACCTTGTACTCCTGGCAAGTAAAACTTGTGTTTGTATGATTAGTGGGACAAATAGTCAAAACCTTGTACTCCTGACAAGTAAAACTTGTGTTTGTATGATTAGTGGGACAAATAGTCAAAACCTTGTACTCCTGACAAGTAAAACTTGTGTTTGTATGATTAGTGGGACAAATAGTCAAAAACCTTGTACTCCTGACAAGTAAAACTTGTGTTTGTATGATTAGTGGGACAAATAGTCAAAAACCTTGTACTCCTGGCAAGTAAAACTTGTGTTTGTATGATTAGTGGGACAAATAGTCAAAAACCTTGTACTCCTGACAAGTAAAACTTGTGTTTGTATGATTAGTGGGACAAATAGTCAAAAACCTTGTACTCCTGACAAGTAAAACTTGTGTTTGTATGATTATTGGGACAAATAGTCAAAAACCTTGTACTCCTGGCAAGCAAAACTTGTGTTTGTATGATTAGAGGGACAAATAGTCAAAAACCTTGTACTCCTGACAAGTAAAACTTGTGTTTGTATAATTAGTGGGACAAATAGTCAAAAACCTTGTACTCCTGACAAGTAAAACTTGTGTTTGTATGAATAGTGGGACAAATAGTCAAAACCTTGTACTCCTGGCAAGCAAAACTTGTGTTTGTATGATTAGTGGGACAAATAGTCAAAACCTTGTACTCCTGCCAAGTAAAACTTGTGTTTGTATGATTAGTGGGACAAATAGTCAACGTAACTGTTGCATTTGTGATAAAAGCACCAAATGCAACACATTTGATCTACATGTTAAAGTGCTTATTTCTATAGTGGGAAGCTTTTCAAACTTCCCACCATATGTGAAACTAAACAAGAGTTAGAGAAATGACTTAAGTGTCTGGCTCAATATCAGCCAATACAACAGAAGGTTACTCAATAAAGAGAAATACTGAAAAATGTATTTATGATGTTCAGTGATTTTCTAAAGATAGTAGTTTATAATAAAAAAATATATTTTACAGTCTGTTTCCATCCTTTCCTAGTCAAGAGCGTCCTGTGTATGGCCAAACATGGTCACCTTGATAGGCAGTTCACTTGACCTGTCTGACATGAAGGCAATCATTCTGTATATTTTTTAAAGGCAACAGTTCAAAGATTGTTGTAAATTAGTTCAAAGTAAGTCAGCAAAACAAACACAAGATGGCGACATAATTTAACCTCATAACACTTCTTTCCACAATTTATCAAATGGAGCAGTGTAATTGGAGCAAAGCATACAAGAATTACTTTTTTATATTTTAAAACACAGCTCACAGGCTATGAGCAGCCAGTATGTATGGTGACCAATTTGAAGTCCTGAATATTTTGCACACAGATGCAGCTTCAAGTACCTCCTCTTCTTAATAAATTAGGTTTATGTTATTCTTATCACCAAGAGAACAATTCAAATAATATTACAAATGAACAGCTACACTAGATGTTATCAGATTTCACACACAAACGTGGTTCTGTTACTGTGACTGTTTATTCACTCAAATCTAAAAAATAATATCTGACTTTACAAACAAACACGTGGTTCTATTCCTGTGACTGTTTATTAACTCAAATTTAAAAAATAATATCTGTCTTTACAAACACACACCTGATTCTGTTACTGTGACTGTTTATTCACTCAAATTTAAAATGTAATATCTGACTTTACAAACACGTGGTTCTGTTACTGTGACTATTTATTCATCAAACTTTCTTACCTTCTGTAACATTTTCAACTTCAGTCACTGAATTTTCCAATGATCTTGTCAAACAAGAAAGAGCTTCCACAATGTTTGTCATTTTTAAGATACCTGAAAACATTAACTTTTATTTCAAATGTTCTTACATTATACAAAAGTTTAATAACCTCACCAGTAACCATAAGCAAAGACTGAAATAACAAGATAAACATTAATACTACCTAACTTAACATACTTTTATCCATGAAAACATTTATGTTCCTAAAATGTATTTCTAGTAGCAAACTTTCACTTAATTTCTTAAGAGAATCACATTTCAAGTAATTCATTTCTTTAATCCCATATTTTTATTTAATAATTATTCTGTTACATCATTATTACAGAATGTGTACATGAATGCGTGCAAGCAATACTTGGCCCGTGTGTATAAAGGTCAAGTGACGTGTACATGAAAACGTGCAAGCAATAGTTGGCCCGTGTGTATAGAGGTCAAGCAACGTGTACATGAATGCGTGCAAGCAATACTTGGCCCGTGTGTATAGAGGTCAAGCAAAGTGTGCATGAAGGAGTGCAAGCGATACATGGCCCATGGGTATAGAGGTCAAGTAACGTGTGCATGAATGAGTGCAAGTGATACCTGGCCCATGGGTACGTACTGTGTATAGAGGTCAAGCAACGTGTGCATGAATGCGTGCAAGCGATACCTGGCCCGTGGGTATGTACTGTGTATAAAGGTCAAGCAACATGTGCATGAATACGTGGAAGCAATATCTGGCCCGTGGGTACATACTGTGTATAGAGGTCAAGCAACGTGTGCATGAATGCGTGCAAGCGATATCTGGCCCGTGGGTACATACTGTGTATAGAGGTCAAGCAACGTGTGCATGAATACTTGCAAGCAATACCTGGCCTGTGGGTACATACTGTATATAAAGGTCAAGCAACATGTGCATGTATTATTTATACAGATCAAGCAATATGTATTTAATATTATAAGTTCCAGGCAGTTCATAGCCTTTATCATAGATGTCACACCTGATGACCAGTTATCAATTGTCTGTCTTATTTGGTACTACAAACAGCCTTCTATAAAAACCCTCCAGAAATGAGGTGGCTAAATTTATGGTCTCTTTGTGCAGATTTTGGAAGACTTCTACTTGACAGTTGGATGTAAGAAGATTTTTGGAGAGTGGAAACCAAAGAATAATGAGACATAAAAAAACTTGAACTGAATGTCCAATCCACTCCTGAGAAGTTAACTAACTCACTGATCTCCATCAAATATCTCCTCTTGAGACACAACAGAATCTGACCCCATAAGGCAGTTGCCAACACTGAAATCTCCATTCCATCCTAGAGGATAATCTTCATTGGTAAGGTTAAAAATCACACTTGTGTTCAAATGGATTGAAACTCCAAAGCAGAAGGTTTGAAAACATGAATTATAGATGTGATAAACCATGCTGTTGTAGAGCTTTGCAAGATTCAAAAAGTCAGTGTAGAAAATCAAGAATTTAGAAGATCCCACAGATTTTAGAATTCCTCCAAAAACATACTGAGAAAAGGAGCTTCTCTTAAATTTCTAAAGATCAAGAAAGGAAGGAGTATTCCCTCTTACAAGGCATTTCTCTCTAAATGCTACCAACAACAAATCAACCAAGATACAAAGGAGAGAGTAGAAGCTTACAACATGACCAAAGTGGAAGCCAATAAAGGACTAAGATCCCTCAAAAGTTGGTCAAAAGACCTGTGATAGGCTCTTGACAAAAGTTGCAAAGATGATAAAAAAAACAGAAAACTGTTGTTAAGTGACAGACACATTCTGGAAAATTGACATTGTTTAAGATTAACAGTAGCATTTTGTTTTGAGCCCCAAATACGAAGTAGAAGGTCTCACCTCTAAACATCCATGTGGAGGTTCACCAGATGATAGAAAGCAAAGGCATGCTGATCCAATGAATGGGGAGAAAAAGACATGGCATCACCCCCTAAGTGATCTGGAAGGATTAATTAATCATACAAATTAGTTTCTCACAATAAAGAAGATGACAATTCATAAACCACAGGAGAAATACTCAAAATATGACATACTAGTTGTAAAAAAAGACCCAAGCAGCAAGATGCCTGTCAGTGGTTCACAAGTAAATGTCTGAGCAAAGGAGAGTGTTGCAAATCAAGTCTAATTTCTCACAAAAAAAAACCCTGATTACCCACAAACAGGAGAATAAACATCAGACCACATGTAAGACTCTATACCTTTGCATATATATTGTAGAAGCTCAACCAAGTAAAGTATTATATGATGTTTGTAGCTTCAATCTTAAAGCAATTTTTTCAGAAGTTTAAACTTCTGCTTTTTACAAACCTTACAGAAAACTTATGGTTTGGTTCTGAACATTATTTCACCAGTCAATGAAACTAAACATTCCATGTTTTACCTAATGCCATCATTAATGGCTTACACATTTCTTTTAAAAACCTAATAAAATAGAAAATACACTTATCAAATTAACGACAGATGTCTAGAATAGAGATTTCCTCCAAAAATATTAAATGACACTAAAAAATAAATTAACTTAAATTCAGGATAAACACTACCTAAATGTGACCTGAAACACTGTCCTAGAAATTACAATTGTCAGAAGTCTGAGACTGTTTCAAAATCACGAAGAATGTGCAGCAGGTTTTCTCAATCATAAAATATCTCATAACAAAGAATACGTAAACAAATACAGTTAGATATGCGTAACTTCAAAGTTTACTATTCAGTGCTTCCCTATAAATGATAAATTTATTAAAGTTATTTAATCAAATTTTAAAGTTATAAATGAGCTGATAATGTTAAATTGTGTTGAGGGCGGCCGCGGTAAAATCCAGAAATGAGTAACAAAGAAGAGCTAGAATGCTAATAGTAATACAATGCCAAGCGTAATGAATATGTTCTTTAAATGTAATTTGTATCTCCATCTTATTGTTAGCATTGGATTTTAATCAGCCTTTCAATTACTTACCTAACTGTCTGAGTTTTGGCTTTACTGAAAGTCGAAGGCCTAACAGTGTTAAACGTGTACCAATAAAACGATACATTTAATTGTAAAATACTTAAATAAAAATACGTCCTACTCAATATAAAAAAAACCTAAAGCCACCATTTTCAAACTCAGGATAAAGTCCAAACAAACAATATACATGTATATTTACTCCCTTCTCTGATCTGCCCTCACTCGTAAAATAATAATTATAATTGTTTTAAATAATTTCAATAAAGTTGTAATAATTTTCTTTTTTAGATAACCAAAACTTTCAATATTAAATTTAATCTGCCACAACAGTAAATGTAATGAAAGCATTTATTTTAATTACTAAGTTAAACTCTCTAAAGAAAATTCACGCAAAACAAAAATAACGACATATAATACTGATATTAAAAATACTATAACAATAAATAATAATAGCCCATCGCTAATGTAATAATTAAACATATTTAACGTAGAATAATTTCAGCAAATGTCGAACATGACACATAAAACTAACGGTGAATATTTCAAATTCAAATGTACATGTACGTAGGATGGATTCTTTAGAAGTATTCTGTAATAATACACGATACTAAATCCAATCCACTTAAGGACGAAGGACAAGTTTATTTCTTCAACAGCGTTTTATATACGCTGTATTCAAGGATATGTAGTGGACTAAAATAAAATGTCGCTACAACTGGGATCGACCAAAGAAACAATTTGTTAATCTGTGAAAACAGAAGTCCAGAATAAAACGTTCAAACAACTGGAATGTAAATGCTATCATTTACAAAAAACAAACAAACAAAACAGCAACAACAACAATAAGTATATCCATTTCCGGCCAGAGCTTGTTATAAACATTTTAAACAATACAACATGAAGTGTCAATGTGATTGATTTCAATAAAGAAAGAAATCAGGAAAAGTAACCCCAAGAAAAAATACCTAATTCTGAAAAACACACACAATATTCCAATATTAAAACACGGAGAGATGAATAACAATATTAATCATCAATAATTCTGAGTGTATCTCATTAACAAGCTCGTTGAAGATCAAGAAAAGGTTTTTATCTAGTAGTTAGACCACAAGATTACATCTCATGTAATTAGCTAATTTACAGAACCTTTCACAATATTAATATCTGTACGTCACTGCTAGGAAAGCTTGTATCAGTTTAATAATACAAATATATTCAAGTTTAACGTGCTTTAGTTAGAGCTTTAATTGAACTAAGTGATAGAAACAATAATAAATAATGGTAAACAAAACCATAAAATAGAAGTAGAATTCGCTATCTCACAGATAGGTCTAATTTCATAAACAACGTTTCAATAGAAATTTCTAAATAAATAACGCTAAAATCACGTAACTGCAAGAATTCTTTATTAATTTATTAGTAGAAAGCACAATAACTAATTCATGGACTAGCTTACTAACTCAAACATTGGCGAACAGACACACTAAATCGTTAAATAACTCTGATCAGAATAATTAATCAAACTCACTCAGTTTGGCAGTTATATATTGTACCAGTTTTATACATAGTACTAAACTGTTCATTAAAGGTGTTCAACAAAGTACACTAAAATTCTTAGTGACAGAATGAGATTTTTGATATTTTAGTTTCATGTGTCTAAATTCTTCATTCTCCCAGTCTTTTGGTGTGTTTTTTTTCTTTTCTAGTACTAATGGTATGCAGATTGGACAACTTCTTTTCCCTTATCCCCCTTATCTAATTGTCTTGTTACTGGATGAGTTCTCTCTCGGGGGATGGTTGCGCAAATCCAATAGTGACTTTTTGGTTAGTGATTTTCTAGAATTGGACTCGACAGGAACACTGGACTCTTCAAGCAAACCCATTTCTGATGGCAAATTCTTCCTTAACGCTGTCTTGACAAGAACCTCGGACTTTTCAATAGTCTAAATTAAGACTGATTGATTCTTCTCTAAAGTTAAATGGTTAATCTTTCTTTTACCAACAATCCTGGTGGTGTCCCTTGGCTTGGATTGCCTATTCCTCTACATCTTGTAAATCATATCATTGATTTTTGTTCAATACATAGTATGATTCTTCCCAACACCTGCTTAACTTTAAACTTTGCCCTCTAATGACGTTGGGTCGTACTCACATACTATGCCACGTCGATGGAATCCAGCATTAACATCATAGTGACTTTTGTTTAACCAGTATTTGATTTAAGACTTTCTTGAAAAAAGTCATCTATGGTATTAATGGTGTTCCTTCGTCTCTATGCATATACTGTATAAGTCTATATGAATACAAAAGGTTCAAGGGCTCTTTAATGTTCCTCATAAGCATCAGTAATGCTGAAAGATTACCTATAGCTTCATCTACAGTCATTCAATAACTCATAAGTAGCAGTGGAATGTTTCGATCCCATGTTTTCTGATATTCATCAATATAAATTTTGTAACTCTTCAACATTCTGTCAGAAGGAATTTGTCTTAGTCTTTCTGTATCCAAAAGATTTAAACACATTTCCGCAAATGGTAAAGATTCAATGTTTCTGATCTAAGGGAGAGAAATTATTTGGTGAATTTCCAATGCCTGTTTAAAAAAAGCATATAGCATATCTTTAGCTATTCATTCCTTACAGTCTTGGTTATAATGGCCATGTTTCCCACTTTTATAATAGTTATATTTTTTGTGACATTCTTTAGAAAGAGTTATATTTCCTATATAACTTTCATACAACCCACAGCAACATTTAAAACACCCACTGTCGTCCGGTTTTTTTTTTTGCTCAATGTTATATAATTAGTTATTTAGCTTACACTTTCAGTGCTTTTAAACTATCGATACTGAACTAGTGTTTCAATACCATTTTAGCTAATTATCCAGTAACTGTTAGATGGAGCCTTTAGTTGTTTAGCTGTGGATATTGTAGTCAGTTGTAACATTCTTAGCAACACTTAATGTGGTAATTTGACACACTTTAAATAGTAGTTTCTGTGGTGTGTTTGAACAGGTTTAACAATATTTGTTGTGGCCTGTTGTAACACATTATTGATTGGTTAACTTAGCTTGATGGAACAAATTATTTATTGGTTATTTAGTCATATTAAGGAGTCGTTAGTGTAGTCAGCTGGAACAAATTATCGATTAATCTCTTAGAAGTGTTATAACACATTATTGTCTGAGTAATTTGACCAGATATGAACAATTATTACGTGACTGCTTAAAACTGTTAGCATACATTATTTAGTGGCTGTTGTATTCAAGTGGAATATATTATTGTACAGTTATTGAGATCTGTCAGAATACATTATATTGCAGTCAGGAAGAACGTACTGTCTATTGTTGTTAGGTGGAACATATTACTGATTCGTTATTGTAACTAACTGAAACAAGGTGTAAGATATTACTAAGTTGCTGTTGTTGTAAGGTGGGAAACATTACTGATTCGTTATTGTAACCGAGTGAAACAACATGGAAGATATTACCAAGATGCTGTTGTTATTAGGTGGAAGATATTAATAAGTTGATATTGTTGTTAGGTGGCAGATATTATCGAGCTGATTACATTTTAAAATAGTTTCTTGGGTTGATAGAGTTTCTAAAGTTGATAAAATTTCCTTTAAAACATTTTGCCGAAAGAATAAGCGGAAGTAACGTCATGTTTTTAGTTGATACTTTAGGATGAACTTACTTTCAGTCGGATCCAACTGCTTAGGGCATCGCCACCAAAGTTTTGTAACAGAAAGCTCTCTTTGTACTTGTGCATGTACGTTGTGGTAAATATTTACATTGTAGCTTCCAGCGTTGAAACCTACATCTTTCACCAAAGCTATCATTTCATTGATTAAACTATTTGAAACGATCTTCTAATGTAAACACAAGTCTAATTAGATTTATAATAGTTTCTCAAGCAACAAACTCATTAGCTCTTTAAATTAACTTAATAATTTATTTGGTTTATATTCCTTGCAATAAAGTTTTGACTTATTCTAGCTTTGAAAGGAATATTTTGTCATTTCCTAACATACAAGAAACAGTTCTTTAGATTTCACCCTAAAATAAATTTATGAATGTATTATACTCTATATGACATGTTTTTGTTTCTTCTAATCTACAATATAAGTTTTTTACTACCGAATATCTGATTTCATTAATTTATAACTTAGCTTATAGCTTGTTTATTTGTGAAATGATAATACCAGAAAATTCTTAATCCAGTCCACTGTAGAATTGTTTGTTTGTTTTTCTTATAGCAAAGCCACATCTGGCAATCTGCTGAGCCCACCGAGGGGAATCGAACCCCTGATTTTAGCGTTGTAAATCCGTAGATATACCGCTGTACTAGCGGGGGGGGCCCACTGTAGAAAAATAAAATATTGATTCATTATACAACAAAAGAAACATTTTCAGTTATTGCAGCATACAACAAACATTTTAGTCTGTTCTAGATTACAAGAAATATTTTAAGGTGTTCTATCCTACAAGTGTTTCTGTCAGTTGCTACAAAGAAGATTTCAGTGTAAATGAAGCCTCTTCGACTGGTATACTACATGTAATTTTTCCCACGGACAAATGCTGTGGCTCTTTCTGAACCCTCAATCCAGAGGTCATGGTTCAGCACACTTTGCCCCACAGGAATCTCATGTTTCATAGCTGCGTCTTGTGTGAATAACATATGTAAGTAGAACCAGTTACGAGAGTGCTTTGTGCAGTTGTATGGATATGTGCTTCTGGTCACGGTAAACTGTTCGTGATGGAAACTTTACTATTTTCTGTTCTTCTGGTTTTAGGAAGCCAACAGCTCGTGCAGTCTATTAGTCGAGATGAACTTTATCCTTATGGAAACCAGGACGACCTTCTACCACAAGCTGATGATGTCAGCTCACTGGAAGTCCAGATCACAGTTCCCATCGTGTTTTACGAAATTGTCTACAGAAGTATATTTGTGAGTGTTATGTTTCTACTAGAGGTGTCATAATTGTTAAATCTTCCCAGTCTTGTGAACAGCATTTTAACTTGATTTTGTTTGAATATTTTAATTAATTATTAATGAATAGATTGTGCATTTTACTTAGAAAAGATTTATGTGAGTTTAAGTAAAGTTTCAATGCAGTTTAGCAGAACTTTAGGTAAAATAAATCACGCATGGTTCAGGGAAAGTATGTACTTTGTCGCTTGGAAAATTTCTATCAAACACTTTTTTCTTTAATATATCAAAAAAATAACAACAACGTTCTTACACATATACCTAAGTTCTTCATTCAAAACATCTTTAAACAGTTACCTAAATATCAATCAGTGATGTCGAAAAAACCTACTTGCAGAGAAATATATCGTCAGGTTCACGATGACCGAAGGAGGTCGAAACGTTGTTCGCTCCTCTACGTAAAATATTTTCTCAGCCCAAACGAGCCGTTTTAAATATAGTTACCTAAATACATCATTCAAACAGAACAATACTCCTTCAACATATATGTAAAAACGGGTTTTCTCGACATCACTGATTAATACTCCTTCAACACTTCATCTAAACCAGTGACGACTGAATGAACTCCAATCCCTACCTTTATAGTTTTCAAGTGACCTTTTTCTCAGTTATATAAATTGTCAATAACCGATAAAGGGTACGTTTTATTCTACACCATTCTCACTTACTCTACTTGTGTTTTTTATAAATGTTGCAGCGAGAAGATCTCTGTATTCATTACACTGACCTGATTGCCCTGACGTGTTTCTATTATCATTTTTTGTAATTATTAGAGCATTCTTATCGCTATGTTCATTAGACTGACTTGACTCTTTTAACTGTATTTGTTTGACCAGTTCTTGTGACCGTTACAGCGACCTTCAAGTAGACATTGGCTTTTAACACCTGATTGTCATTATTACATTTTCAAGAGGCATGATTGTTAGTGTTACAATATAAAAACACGTAATCTTCAGTATGATAGTTTAATGTTTGTGATCTTTAATATCACAAACACAGTTTCAAGACACGTGATCTTTAGTATTACAGTTTCAAGACACATGATCTCTAATATAATAGTTACAAGACAGGTAACCTTCAGTATTATTTTGAAGACACGTGAAAACTGTACAACGTTTATTACGAAGAGTGAAGTCCAACTGCTTGGTCAGTATCAGTAAAACGTGGCATCAACCGCTTCCTTAACATTTGAAATTCACTTTCAGAAAGAGAAATGTGTTTTTATGATGAATTAAGATTTTGGTGATATTTATTTTATTATATATATATTTCAGTATAAATATCTTCTTTAGTTTTATAGTTTTTAGCAGTCAATATGATGGCTTAGAATTTACACGAGAAAAATGTTTATTTCTCTTCAGGTGAACGACAACGGTATATTGTCTTTTCTGACCGAAGTTCCAAGTTTTTACAACGGGCAACTACCTCGATCCTATCCTATTATTTCTCCATTATATACAGACGTAGATATTCGTGGCACGGGACGTGTTTATTACAGGTAACGTAACACTGAGAAATTAAAGCCAAAGTTTTAAAAATAGCCTGTATTTTTTGTATTTCGAAGTGAACCCATTTCTAATTAACTGGTTAATGTAAATTTCAATAAAATAATAGATTCCCAGATAGTCAAGTTTTGATAATAAGACTTCAGTCCTGGTGCAAGATGACGTTAAAATTTCGCTCTTATCAATAACAATACAAATGTATCAATAAAACACTGTAGCTTACAACACGACCTTGATAAAAGTGGCACCTACTAGCCTAGATCATGTTGGAAGTCTAAAGTTTGTAACTACATCAGCACCAGTGGCGTATTTTCTGTGTTACTGCGCTTACCGACAGTGAACCAGCCTCGGGAGAATTAAGAAAATATAGTCTTTAGTCGATATAAAAAGATCTGAATTTCATCCATCACTAGCACAAATATACAATTACTGCAGCTTTCAAAAACAGTGACACATGATGTAATTTACACGAGATATAGCCATCGTTGACAGTAAGGACTGCGCTAGTACTGATTATATGTGTCGCCTGTAGTGATTGGTGCAGCCTAGACAATTTAGCCTATCAGTGTGCGTTAAACATCTTAAAACGTGCACTGCTCATGATAGCGGTGCAAACGTGGGTAGAAAATGGCAGATAACGCTAATTTAGTAATATTTATAATGTTAAGTTATTTTAGTTGCACATATTTCATGATGATTTTGCATATGTTTATATGTTTTGTTTACTATTATACAAGTAAATATATATACAGTATAATATAAATTTTAAAATTATATTAAGAGGTCCATTAAAATTTCCAGTCGTATCTTAAGTCATAACATAAATTACCTGCGGTGATAGCACCCAAAAACATTGAGGATATTCTATCTATCAGAGAATATTGAACCACAGAAGAAAAACATTTCCGCAACGTCTCAACTTTTACTGTCGCTCTCTGTCTGCAGCCAGTTGTGGGAAGCCAGTTACTCTTAAAGGTTCTAATATTTAAAAATGAAATAAAATAAAATAAAACAACTCTAATCGCCTATGAGCAATTAATATAAGTAATATAATAATAGTTTTGAAGCTATTTATTTTATTATATATATATAACCGCGATAAACCAAAGCCACTGCCCCAGACATGCCTATGATCAGCACAGAAGTTTAGGTTATGACAGAGTATTTTTATATATTAATTAAATAACTATAATTATTAGAAGTTTAGGTGAAATCGGATTATTCAACTAATGTTTTAATGATTTATTTTGTTGGGTGGGCCCATATGTATTATTCGATATAAAAGAGCTCAAAGTCCATTCCACTTACTGGTGACGAAATTATTTTCCTTCTTAAACTTATTTCTACAAGTTATCTTTAATATGTCTGCCGATGGGTAAAAAATATATTTACAAAGTTACAACTCTAAAATGTGGGGTTCATTTCACCACAGTGGACAGCACGTAAATAGTCAATAGTACGGATCTGTGCTAAAATAAAACAACAACTAGCAAAGCTCGCTGATAGGCCTACATTTGTAGCAAGCACTAACACAACAGGTCCGTTTATCATGTTGTATAACAATAGTTTAGTTTTCGGTCAAAGCTCTTTGACTTCAGATTCCTTTTCCATTGTATAGTTTTTTGTTTAAACTATAAACGAACAATCAAACAAATGTTATTATTATTATGAGCAAGTGTGACATCTAGGAATTTTCTGAAGATCCAGATTTCAGGTGAAGTCTTGGATTTCTGTGAGGTTCAGAGAAAACACTGTATAAAAACAAAGTGCGTGTGTGTGTTAGTTAGTAAGTAAATAGGAGAACATTTACACATGTTATGATTAGTTAGTAAATAATTTCTGAGATCACACATCATTAATGAGATGTTAGGCTTATATTACTTTACGTAGGCTAGTAAGAAAAAGCTTGAAAACAAAAAGATTTAATTTCCCCGATAGAGGCTAAACGCCACCCGAAGGAGTCACCAGTTTTAACCACTCGCACTACGATACAGTATTGTGCATTCTGTCAGTCGGTTGGCATACAAGGGATAGTTGTACTGTAATGACGTCAATAAAACAAGTGCATACCAAGAATCACAAGAAGACTCACGCACTCTGTAAGCTACAACACAACATGTGATGAATACTTGAAAAACAAGAAACAAAAATACTTGTTACTCTCAATTTTGGTTTTATTTAGTTCTCAACAGAACATTTTCAAGGATACAGTGGAAATACATCTAGTTTTATGTATTATAATAGTCATGCGCAGTTGTATCGGCCCTGAGATTACACTGTCAACTGTAATGAGATCTCTTGGATAAGTACGTAAAAAAAAAAGAAAAAAGCTTAATACTTTGTGAGAAAAATAATTACTTATTAACATTTACCCTAACATGTGTGTTAATTATACCAATAATAATATACAACGAGAAGGATTAACTTGAAAATATTTTAATTGAAGAATTAAAATGAATGACGCCTCTATTTTCAAAATTACTGATCGTGTGAACCATGTATGACTAGTTTTAACATTTAATTACTTATAATTTTTATATGTTTATCTTTGTAATTTTTATCATAAGTTTGTGGGCTTCCTTCCACGTTTTCTCCTGGTTCATGTAAATTTTGAATTTGCATTTCAAAAAAATAAAAAAATATTACACGAAAATGACTGTTTAGTTTTATTTGTGAGCTAGGGCATACTTTATTAAATTAATATAGTACAGCCCAAGGAAAACAATTACTTTCATCACTGTCACGTGTGCTAGACTTTTCATTATTTTTTTCAAGAATATTCAAACAGAACCCGCTTAAAATATAATTTGTGTCAAAACACACGCATACAAACAGTTTTGTAAATTTTGAGTATATGCTTTAAATTTCAACGAAGTAAAATAAAGATATTAAAAAGGGTCAGAAGAAAGCGTCTGCTGCAGTATCGCAATCTTCTAAAGCCTAACAGTTGAAGGAAAAGATATTTTGATTACGGTTAATTCGACTGGACCTTTTCTTCTTTCTCTTTTTTTCTATCCGAATATTCCAAAATAACCCCCTATATGACAGAAAACCACTGCAACATTTTCTTTACTAGACTATATCTTTATTGCTCTATTTGATTGTCACATTTGTTTTGTTTTTTTAATATTAAACTATTGAGCTTTCAAAAACTTATATTTAGACCATAATTGCAGGTTTGCTGTGTGGCAAAACATATTTACAGAAACTCGATTTATTTTTCCATTTTACTTCCGAACTAAACATGTGTGTGTGTATAACAAATATTCTGTTTTATATCTCTCTCTCAGAGAAACCAAATCGCAAAGGCTTTTGACAAGGGCTAACAATGACATCCAAAGACACTTCAGTCAAGGAAGAGATTTTCAAGCCACTAGTCTATTCATCGCCACCTGGGATAACGTAGGACATTTTGACCAAAAAACAAGCTTAGTGAGTTACAACATGTTATTATTAGTGTTCTTGTACTTTATGTTGTTATTGCTGTTTAGGCTTACAGGGAGTTTTCACTTACATGATAGGCATGGATTAATTACTAGAATATTTTTAAAGTTCGAAAAACGTTTTGAGCAGAGCAAAATGCCAGTTAGGTTGGAGGTCAGAGGACAAGCTTTGCTATTGACACTTGGGTTTGTGGAATCTCATCTGTTATTAGATGTAGCAAGTTGCTTACCATGGTTGGGTTTCAACTTCTTGCAGATCTCTTTCTGGATGGTTATGATGCTTCAAGTTGAACCATATTTCTTTGTTTTTCAATGCCATCAGGTGTAACAGATATTGACCATCATGGAAATTTTAACTCGCCAATATGAAAACATCTTTATGACATTATGGTATTTGTACCTTGTGTCAGATAGAATTATCACATACCCTTTCGAAAAGCAATCAGCTTTTGGGGGCATTTTACTACCTATGAGCTCCGGCATAGTGAGGGTGTCTGGTGTCAGGGGACTGAACATAATTTAGAGCCCACCACTAAAAAAAGCTAAACTTCGCCTGCTCTCTGCACTCTTACTTTCTAACTGATTCAGTTGCTTCTTGCAACTGTCTGTCGGACGTATGGAAGTTATGGTTTATTCTTTATGAATTTGAATCAGTATCCAATTAATACTTACGTTAATATAAAAATGCACCCCAACTCTCTTGATTGGTATTATTTTTGGACGAATAAATCTGAGGTAAAAATAGTTTGGCCGACAGTTTAAAATACGACCTGAAATTGTCATGTATTCACAAAATTGGTAAATTTTCTATTAACTATTACTTTTCAGTAAATTTTAATCAATCTAACACTAAAAAACAAAATATAGAAGGTGTGTTGACAATACGTTTTTACTCTTTTGAAGCTCTATTCACATCAAACAATTTTTAGATTATTTAAATGTGAAACACCCTGATATTAATTTTGCTTGTGAAACTGAAAAAAACAACAACACAAAAAACAAAAACAAAACAAACGGCAAATTGCCTTTTCTTAATATTCAGATCAGATAACCAATTCACATCTATTTATCGATAAACAATAAATATATACAGGCTTACATAAAAACAAAACCCGGCATGGCCAGGTGGGTTAATGCGTTCGACTCGTATTCTGAGGTTCGTGGATTCGAATTCCTGTCGCACCAAACATGCTAGTCCTTTCAGCCGTGGGGGCGTTATTATGTCACGGTCAATCACACTATTTGTTGGTAAAAGAGTATCCCAAGAGTTGGTGGTGGATGGTGATGACTAGCTGCCTTCCCTCTAGTCTGACACTACTAAATTAGGGATGACTAACGCAGATAACCCTAGTGTAGCTTTGTGCGAAATTTAAAAGAAACCAAACCAAACATTTTAATAAACAACAGCTATCCCCTATGTTTTATTCAAGCCCAAACACGTAAGACACTTTCTCACAAATTTGAGCCCTCAAAGAAATGATACACTGTTGACAAATACCCACTAAGACTGATTGTTTCTTCCTCATGTAAGCCACGCTTCACACTGAAGTCACATATTTTAAGACTAATTAAAATGCTTTATCCCCAAGTTCAACTACAAATGATGTTTAAATCACCTTTCAAGATAGAAAATCTATTCAGAACTAAAGATCTATTATTTATCCCTGTGTATTCCACGATCATATATAATTACAAAAGGTTGGTTGTAATGTCACTTACATGAGCAAAACCATATTACAATTATGTCTCCGAGCCTCATAATATGGGAGTATCAAACAGAACAGGTAATAAAATATCAAATCTACCAAAGTCCACAATTCTTACACATAGTGAAAAAATCCAACTACCCCATCCGGATTATGAATTTCAAAGCAATCTCATCTGGATTACTCAGTATTGAAATTTTAATTAAAGAAAGTTTATCCATTATAAATGAACTCCCAACTTTAAAAAACAACACAACTTCACTACAGTTAAATATGTTCTGAATATATTTGTATTATAATATTGTTTCGTTATCTGATATTTTGTTTATTTAGTTATCTTTTATTCTGTATTTTAAATATTTTTAATAAAATTTTCAAGTTTTATAAATACCCGTGCTTAATAGTACACCCTGTTTAATATAGCTTGCTGAATATGAAATATGTGTGTCACAAAACGTTCAAGATATAAATATGTAACTGTACACACCTGTGTCAAATGTTTGTTGTTGATGCCGTCAAATGAATATGTTGGTATTATTGTAACACCTACAGCTGACCGATGCTTCTGGACTATTCTAACTACGTCACCAAGCTAGGAAATTTAGCAGGAAAGGTATCGTGGGAGGCATAGATTAAAACGATCTCCCATGTTAATGGGTGGAGGAGTGAATAACAAGCTATTTCTCTAATCGCGCATTTCCAACAGAAAGCCATAACAGCAACCAGATATTGATGGCTACTTTATGAAATAGATATGGAGTGTCTGAGTGTCGCATCAGAGGGAACTTTGTAAAGGTGAACTCGTGTAATGACTTGTCTAGTTTATCTTAAACAAATATTTTATTATGAAAAATAATACAGGAAACAGTGTGATATATCTGCCATCTGTTGCAATTGAGATAAAAAGTGCATTATTTAAAACGACTAGTCCACTGTTCAGTTGGTTCTTTGAACGAAAACTTCGTTGTACATTGACCAACCTAATTCTACAGTTACCTCTGCTTGCCCGATTTGTTAGTGAAACAAAAGACATTGTTCCCAAAAGTGAAGCAAGAGAATGGGTTGATGCAAACAGCATGTTGACATAAAGTTCCAGAGATAGAAAAGTTTAAAGTCACCCTCACTGTAGGAAATATCTTAATATAAAGATAAATGAGTAATTAAAGTTAAGGAATGTCGAAACACTGTGTATGAGCAGAACATTTCTGTTCATGATCCAACAAATAAAACATGGAAGGTTGTACTTCCAGTGATAATAAGGTTAAATCAAACAATAATTAACACATTAAATTAAATTGCAACAGAGTAGAAACCAGAAAAAAGTCGTGTTCCAAACCAAAGTGCATACACACGATCATTTTGGGACAGAGAATGGACTTCTGATTAACTTAAGAGAAAGCTTTATCAGAAATAAAGTATCCACTGAACAGTTTGATGTTCCTGTGAGACCACTTCCAGAAAATCACCAGGCATGGAGAAACCAGTGAATTGTTTAGACAGTTTACCTAAGTGGAACTTGATCAGTAATATGACAGCAAGAGGACAAGATTTCATTCTATCTTCCACCATAATTTACCTAATAAATAAACTTAGTATTCCGAAAATGGCTTAATTTCAAAGTCTAAGTTCAAGGAAATTCCAGTTAGGTGTACCCTTTGATTGACGTGTGTTACTGGGTTATACTAGTTTCGGAGATTTCAATTCCTCGTCAGTAACCCTGAACACAAGTTAATTAATTAATTAAACGAAGATAGATAAAAAAAAACATATATCATAGTGAAAAGTGTCAAACGTACTGTTGATGTGAACGTACTTTGTAGTCACTATGAGAAAAATCTGTACACTAGATAGGTGAAGTGAAGAAAAAGCATCATTGGCCAGTATTAAATTAGTAACTTATGGATATTTTTAGAATTTCATATAGAATATCTGTTCAGGTTTTATCGATTTCTGAAACAGTATTATTAATATGAAGAAATGGCCAAACTTTGATTTTCTGTATAATCATAAAATATCTTATATTGTTTATCACCAACGTTCGCGTGGTTTTAACTATTGAAAAGAAAGGTTTGAGTGTTTCAAGAATAAGATAATTTTTGCCTGTATGTTATATTAGATTTTTGAGCAAATTACCGTGCAATCTCTATTATGAATCATTATCTTAGTACCTGATAAATAAGTGATACCGGTAATTGCTTGAAGAGTAGAGTGAGTTGAGGGATGAAAGGATGTTTGTTTTTTGAATTTCGCACAAAGCAACTCGAGGGCTATCTGTGCTAGCCGTCCTTAATTTAGCAGTATAAGACTAGAGGGAAGGCAACTAGTCATCACTACTCACTGCAAACTTTTGGGCTACTCTTTTACCAACGAATAGTGGGTATTATGATAATTATTAAGCCCATTATGTGTATTTAATGTTGATTTTTTTTTTTTACAAGATAATTAAAAAAAAAAATTCCAACGAAGGAACAACCATGCAATATAATACGCTTGTTCAAGAGCCTTTACAAGTTTGTTAATAGCTTGGTTACAGAGTAAATAGTTGGTCTTGTTTGTTGGATGTTGAATGACAAGTTTGTTAATAGCTTGGTTACAGAGTAAATAGTTGATCTTGTTTGTTGGATGTTGAATCACAAGTTTGTTAATAGCTTGGTTACAGAGTAAATAGTTGGTCTTGTTTGTTGGATGTTGAATGACAAGTTTGTTAATAGCTTGGTTACAGAGTAAATAGTTGGTCTTGTTTGTTGGATGTTGAATGACAAGTTTGTTAATAGCTTGGTTACAGAGTAAATAGTTGATCTTGTTTGTTGGATGTTGAATGACAAGTTTGTTAATAGCTTGGTTACAGAGTAAATAGTTGGTCTTGTTTGTTGGATGTTGAATGACAAGTTTGTTAATAGCTTGGTTACAGAGTAAATAGTTGATCTTGTTTGTTGGATGTTGAATGACAAGTTTGTTAATAGCTTGGTTACAGAGTAAATAGTTGGTCTTGTTTGTTGGATGTTGAATGACAAGTTTGTTAATAGCTTGGTTACAGAGCAAATAGTTGGTCCTTGTTTGTTGGATGTTGAATGACAAGTTTGTTAATAGCTTGGTTACAGAGTAAATAGTTGATCTTGTTTGTTGGATGCTTGAATGACAAGTTTGTTAATAGCTTGGTTACAGAGTAAATAGTTGGTCTTGTTTGTTGGATGTTGAATGACAAGTTTGTTAATAGCTTGGTTACAGAGTAAATAGTTGGTCTTGTTTGTTGGATGTTGAATGACAAGTTTGTTAATAGCTTGGTTACAGAGTAAATAGTTGGTCTTGTTTGTTGGATGTTGAATGACAAGTTTGTTAATAGCTTGGTTACAGAGTAAATAGTTGATCTTGTTTGTTGGATGCTGAACGACAAGTTTGTTAATAGCTTGGTTACAGAGCAAATAGTTGATCTTGTTTGTTGGATGTTGAATGACAAGTTTGTTAATAGCTTGGTTACAGAGCAAATAGTTGGTCCTTGTTTGTTGGATGCTGAATGACAAGTTTGTTAACAGCTTGGTTACAGAGTAAATAGTTGGTCTTGTTTGTTGGATGCTGAATGACAAGTTTGTTAATAGCTTGGTTACAGAGTAAATAGTTGATCTTGTTTGTTGGATGTTGAATGACAAGTTTGTTAATAGCTTGGTTACAGAGTAAATAGTTGATCTTGTTTGTTGGATGTTGAATGACAAGTTTGTTAATAGCTTGGTTACAGAGTAAATAGTTGATCTTGTTTGTTGGATGTTGAATGACAAGTTTGTTAATAGCTTGGTTACAGAGTAAATAGTTGATCTTGTTTGTTGGATGTTGAATGACAAGTTTGTTAATAGCTTGGTTACAGAGTAAATAGTTGGTCTTGTTTGTTGGATGTTGAATCACAAGTTTGTTAATAGCTTGGTTACAGAGTAAATAGTTGGTCTTGTTTGTTGGATGTTGAATGACAAGTTTGTTAATAGCTTGGTTACAGAGTAAATAGTTGATCTTGTTTGTTGGATGTTGAATCACAAGTTTGTTAATAGCTTGGTTACAGAGTAAATAGTTGGTCTTGTTTGTTGGATGTTGAATCACAAGTTTGTTAATAGCTTGGTTACAGAGTAAATAGTTGGTCTTGTTTGTTGGATGTTGAATGACAAGTTTGTTAATAGCTTGGTTACAGAGTAAATAGTTGGTCTTGTTTGTTGGATGTTGAATCACAAGTTTGTTAATAGCTTGGTTACAGAGTAAATAGTTGGTCTTGTTTGTTGGATGTTGAATGACAAGTTTGTTAATAGCTTGGTTACAGAGTAAATAGTTGGTCTTGTTTGTTGGATGTTGAATGACAAGTTTGTTGACAGTTTATTTACAAAGTAGTAAATTGTTTTCAGAGCATGTACAATTCCAACAAGTAGAAAACTATATTTAAGGTATCTACAAAGTAGTAAATTATTTTCAGAGCATGTACAATTCCAACAAGTAGAAAACTATATTTAAGGTGTCTCAGGTTACAGTTTGTTCAGTGAGTCATTGTTCCTACTGTAATAGTCTAAGCTAAGTGGTTTTACAATCAGGGTGAAAAACAAACAACAATTTATTGTGTAACACTAAAAGCCCAGAAAACTTGTTTACGACTAAATATAAAGTTTAATCATTCATAAGAAAGATTAGTAAATCCTTGTCTGGCTAGGACTAGGTATAAACAGTAATAAACAATACAACATTAATTTCAATATAATTCAGTAAATGTCAAAGGAATTAGGAAGGAATAAGTAGAATAATAAAGAAACCTGATTCACCAGAGAATAACAGAATGTTCCATAATGAAACCACTTATCAAGAAATAATCAGAAACCTGATTCACCAGAGAATAACAGAATGTTCCATAATGAAACCACTTATCAAGAAATAATCAGAAACCTGATTCACCAGAGAATAACAGAATGTTCCATAATTAAACCACTTATCAAGAAATAATCAGAAACCTGATTCACCAGAGACTAACAGAATGTTCCATAATTAAACCACTTATCAAGAAATAATCAGAAACCTGATTCACCAGAGAATAACAGAATGTTCCATAATTAAAACTTATCAAGAAATAATCAGTAACCTGATTCACCAGAGAATAACAGAATGTTCCAAAATTAAAACACTTATCAAGAGATAATCAGTAATAACCCTTTGTAACAACTTATTACTATATATTAGACTATAAGGTTACATTTCACGTGACTAATTATAGCTGCAAATCTACCTGATCTTTTAAAACATTGATATCTTTATGTCACCACTAGAGGAAGCTTGTGTCAGTTTCATATTACATACATAATTAAAATTAACATGCTCCAGATAGTAGGTGAATTAGTAGTTTATGTAACTAAAGATTCATAGTTTAACTAAATGATAAGGGAATAGTAAATGAATGGTAAAACCATAACAACATAAAAATAGAATTTGTTATATTACACCATAAATGGAATAGTGTAGGTTATTACATTTGCACTAATCCTAGTTTTCACAAGTATAATATCTTGTTTTTATTTCATGACCTGTGTAGTAGGTCACAGTTAAGGATGTGGAATATCAGAGACTTCTGTGTTTAGTGACCCAGAATATCCAACTGTCATCACGTAATATTGCAGAATAAAATGAATAATAACATTTTTGTAATAGATTAGAACCTTAATTTAGTAACTAAGTTTGTGTTCCAGTGTGTTCCTTGCTAACAAATGAAATTGGTAAACATTTCTCAATTGTAATTGTTATTTTTTGTCTTTAAATTGATGAATTGATTTCACTTTAATAAAATACAGAACAGGACATTCATTACAACTGATAACCACATATCTGTATTCCTACAGAGAGTTGTTAATGTTCACTGTACTGTGTTCTTTCATGTTTTGTATCCTCAGTGCAGTACATTTATTAGTTCTTCTTAACATTTTAGTTGAATTTTCTCTCTTCTTGTTCTAGGTAAATACCTTTCAAGTGGTTATTGCAACTGACGGTGTGGACAGTTTTGTCTTCTTTCTGTTCCCTGAGGGTGGTGTTCAGTGGATTCAAGGTGATGGAAAATCAAGTGGTCGGCCAGACCCGAGAGCTCAGTCGGGGTTCATGTCGGGAGATGGAAGACTGTACACTTTACGTGGTTCAGGAACAGACCAAACAAAGAATTTTGATAGGTAGGAGTTTAACTTGCTAGCCTTTGTTAATGTTTATTAAATGGGAAATATCCTAAGATTAATTATAATGGTACCATATGCAACATGTGGGCTTAAGGTATAGATCAAAGGGGCTCCAGCATATCTATCCTTGAATCTAAACTGTCAGTGAGAAGAAGGAAAATGAAGAACAACAATCCACTATCTACGAGGCTACTCTTAACCAAGTAATACAACTGACTGTCTCTTTCATAATACCTCATGAACTATCTACGAGGCTACTCTTAACCAAGTAATACAACTGACTGTCTCTTTCATAATACCTCATGAACTATCTACGAGGCTACTCTTAACCAAGTAATAAAACTGACTGTCTCTTTCATAATACCTCACGAACTATCTACGAGGCTACTCTTAACCAAGTAATACAACTGACTGTCTCTTTCATAATACCTCATGAACTATCTGCGAGGCTACTCTTAACCAAGTAATACAACTGATTGTCTCTTTCATAATACCTCATGAACTATCTACGAGGCTACTCTTAACCAAGTAATACAACTGACTGTGTCTTTCATAATACCTCATGAACTATCTACGAGGCTACTCTTAACCAAGTAATACAACTGACTGTGTCTTTCATAATACCTCATGAACTATCTACGAGGCTACTCTTAACCAAGTAATACAACTGACTGTCTCTTTCATAATACCTCATGAACTATCTACGAGGCTACTCTTAACCAAGTAATGCAACTGACTGTCTCTTTCATAATACCTCACGAACTATCTACGAGGCTACTCTTGACAAAGTAATGTAACTGACTGTCTCTTTCATAATACCTCACGAACTAACTACGAGGCTACTCTTGACCAAGTAATGCAACTGACTGTCTCTTTCATAATATCTCATCAACTATCTACGAGGCTACTCTTAACCAAGTAATGCAACTGACTGTCTCTTTCATAATACCTCATGAACTATCTATGAGGCTACTCTTAACCAAGTAATACAACTGACTGTCTCTTTCATAATACCTCATGAACTATCTACGAGGCTACTCTTAACCAAGTAATGCAACTGACTGTCTCTTTCATAATACCTCACGAACTATCTACGAGGCTACTCTTGACAAAGTAATGCAACTGACTGTCTCTTTCATAAAACCTCATCAACTATCTACGAGGCTACTCTTAACCAAGTAATGCAACTGACTGTCTCTTTCATAATACCTCACGAACTATCTACGAGGCTACTCTTGACAAAGTAATGCAACTGACTGTCTCTTTCATAAAACCTCATCAACTATCTATGAGGCTACTCTTAACCAAGTAATGCAACTGACTGTCTCTTTCATAATACCTCATGAATTAATGCGTGATCCTGCTTCCAACTTCAAGAAAAAAAATCATACTAAGTTACTTCAATAAACTTGTAGGTTTTATTATGGGCTTTATTTGTCTAGCATAAAAAATTTGGCTTGCATATCTCAAAAAAGGTTAAAGCAACTGTGCTAAAATGCTAGTTAAATAAGTGGTCATCTTTCACAAGAAGGTCAACCTAAGATTGCTGAGATGTGTACATTATCATCTTTCATAAGAAGGTCAACCTAAGATTGCTGAGATATGTACATTATCATCTTTCATAAGAAGGTCAACCTAAGATTGCTGAGATGTGTACATTGTCATCTTTCATAAGAAGGTCAACCTAAAATTGCTGAGATATGTACATTGTCATCTTTCATAAGAAGGTCAACCTAAGATTGCTGAGATGTGTACATTGTCATCTTTCATAAGAAGGTCAACCTAAAATTGCTGAGATATGCACATTATCATCTATCATAAGAAGATAAACTTAAGATTATTAAGACATGGTCATTATCATCTATCATAAGATGATGAAACTAAGATTACTGGTACATGTACGTTATAATCTATCATAAGAAAATGAACCTGAGATTGCTGAGACAGTGCACCAAACAGGTTAGCTACAAGGAGATCAACCAGGTCTGTCTAAATGCAATGATACAAAACATTGAGACAGTGCACTAAACAGGTTAGCTACAAGGAGATCAACCAGGTCTGTCTGAATACAATGATACAAAACAGAATTTGGGTCCTATTCACTAGATTAAAATTAATACAAAATAAACTCAAACCTAGCTGTTGTCATTCAAATATTTATCAAGCTTTTCTTTGAAATCCCTTAAATTAACTGTAGTCACCACATCCAAAGGTAACCCATTTCAAAGACCAAATCCATTTTAGAAAAAAATTAAACTGTCATATCTAAAGACAAATTATTTCCTGTCATACTTGTGGCTCCTAATTTTACCATTTGCACCACTAAATATGAGTAAGTAACAACATCAACTTCCATAACAATCTTAAATACCACACAGTCAAATTCCTTTTGTCATTTATAACAATTCACTGCTTTCTTCCATCCAGCCACTCAATTTGTTAATGTATCTCCACACCTATAGAGGAAAGTTCCTTCACACGTCTTTTAAGTGATACCTTGTCAAATGCTTTTCAAAATCCAGATATACCAAATCTACACCCTTACCTTCATTATGTAAACAGTAACATTTTTCAAATAACGTAAAAAATATGTCTGGCAAGATTTCTCCTTAATAAAACAATGTTTACTATCTGATAAACTTTCAAACTTTGTTAAATAACTTTACAAAGCATCTTTTATCAGACTTTCCATAATTTTTTTCCACAACTAATTACTGATACAATTTTTATTACCTCTCTTGAAAGTAGGAGTTACATTATCTAACTCCCAATCCTTTGGTACCTGTCCACTTATCAAGGACTTGAAGAATATAGTAGCAAGTGGTGCATGTACCTATTCCTCAACACTTTTCAAAATCCTTGGCTAAATATTATCTGACCAGATGTCTTATCCAGTGTTTAATAACAAGACCAGATTTAGTGTGTCAACTTGTTCAGTCTTCTTAAGACCAGATTTAGTGTGTCAACATGTTCAATCTTCTTAAGACCAGATTTAGCAGGTCAACATGTTCAATCTTCTTAAGACCAGATTTAGCAGGTCAACATGTTCAATCTTCTTAAGACCAGATTTAGTGTGTCAACATGTTCAGTCTTCTTAAGACCAGATTTAGTGTGTCAACATGTTCAGTCTTCTTAAGACCAGATTTAGTGTGTCAACATGTTCAATCTTCTTAAGACCAGATTTAGTGTGTCAACATGTTCAATCTTCTTAAGACCAGATTTAGTGTGTCAACATGTTCAATCTTCTTAAGACCAGATTTAGTGTGTCAACATGTTCAATCTTCTTAAGACTAGATTTAGTGTGTCAACATGTTCAATCTTCTAAACACCAGATTTAGTGTGTCAACATGTTCAATCTTCTTAAGACCAGATTTAGTGTGTCAACATGTTCAGTCTTCTTAAGACCAGATTTAGTGTGTCAACATGTTCAGTCTTCTTAAGACCAGATTTAGCAGGTCAACATGTTCAATCTTCTTAAGACCAGATTTAGTGTGTCAACATGTTCAGTCTTCTTAAGACCAGATTTAGTGTGTCAACATGTTCACTCTTCTTAAGACCAGATTTAGTGTGTCAACATGTTCAGTCTTCTTAAGACCAGATTTAGTGTGTCAACATGTTCAATCTTCTTAAGACCAGATTTAGTGTGTCAACATGTTCAATCTTCTTAAGACCAGATTTAGTGTGTCAACATGTTCAATCTTCTTAAGACCAGATTTAGTGTGTCAACATGTTCAATCTTCTTAAGACTAGATTTAGTGTGTCAACATGTTCAAGCTTCTAAACACCAGATTTAGTGTGTCAACATGTTCAATCTTCTTAAGACCAGATTTAGTGTGTCAACATGTTCAGTCTTCTTAAGACCAGATTTAGTGTGTTGACATGTTCAGTCTTCTTAAGACCAGATTTAGTGTGTCAACATGTTCAATCTTCTTAAGACCAGATTTAGTGTGTCAACATGTTCAGTCTTCTTAAGACCAGATTTAGTGTGTCAACATGTTCAGTCTTCTTAAGACCAGATTTAGTGTGTCAACATGTTCAATCTTCTTAAGACCAGATTTAGTGTGTCAACATGTTAAATCTTCTTAAGACCAGATTTAGTGTGTCAACATGTTCAATCTTCTTAAGACTAGATTTAGTGTGTCAACATGTTCAATCTTCTAAACACCAGATTTAGTGTGTCAACATGTTCAATCTTCTTAAGACCAGATTTAGTGTGTCAACATGTTCAGTCTTCTTAAGACCAGATTTAGTGTGTTGACATGTTCAGTCTTCTTAAGACCAGATTTAGTGTGTCAACATGTTCAATCTTCTTAAGACCAGATTTAGTGTGTCAACATGTTCAGTCTTCTTAAGACCAGATTTAGTGTGTCAACATGTTCAGTCTTTTTAAGACCAGATTTAGTGTGTCAACATGTTCAATCTTCTTAAGACCAGATTTAGTGTGTCAACATGTTCAATCTTCTTAAGACCAGATTTAGTGTGTCAACATGTTCAGTCTTCTTAAGACCAGATTTAGTGTGTCAACATGTTCAGTCTTCTTAAGACCAGATTTAGTGTGTCAACATGTTCAAGCTTCTTAAGACCAGATTTAGTGTGTCAACATGTTCAATCTTCTTAAGACCAGATTTAGTGTGTCAACATATTCAATCTTCTTTATATCTTTCAGTTGTTTAGGTTGAGGAATACTGATTAAAGTTTTTTTAGTAAAAACTAAATAAAAAGTATTATTTAATAACCCAGCCATCTGATAATCATTGTATATTAGTTTTTATTAGTGGTTATCTTCATTTCCTCCCCTAACCTTTGAACAGCTCTTTTGATTTTCTGTAATACTTCAAATCTTCTTTCATTGCAGTTAATTTAATCTTCTTATATTTATAAAGCTTTTAAAGAATCTTTCCCTTGGTGAGCTCTGTACTTGTAATGAATGTTTTTTGTCTATAATGAGCATGCCTGTCTTGAATATCTAAGAATTTAATTTGAAAATTTTCCACTCCCGATCAGCACTTCCAACTAATTCAGTTGTTCAGTTCACTGCACATAATTCTTTCTCCTTCACATCAAATATGCTCACCCTTTTAGCTGTGGGAGTGTTGTAAAGTGATGGTTAATCCCACAAAACAAAACAATCATAATTCTTGTCTCATTACTTGAAAATTTACATATTTGAAATCTGGAACCAAAATTACATTATTTAACATGCAATAGAACATCAAATCTAACCAAGAATCGTTACTTGGTATGTTCTCCAGCCTTTACTTTGTCATACAATTCTCTATTAGAAGTTACAACAATTGTTGAAGAAAACCACTCTCAACAATTTCTAAAAACTGTTTTCCTCATGATTGGTGTCTTAAAAGTTTTCATTCTATATGCCTAAAATTAAAATCACCCATAAACAATAGACTGGGAGTTAATAGTATCTTAACAGTAGACTTGGTATCAGTAGTATCTTAACAGTAGACTTGGAGTTAATATTATCTTAATAGTAGACAACAGTAGACTTTGTGTCAGTAGTAACTCAACAGTAGTGTTGGAGTTAATAGAATCTTAACAGTAGACTTGATGTCAGTAGTATCTTAACAGTAGACTTGGAGTTAATAGTATCTTAATTGAAGACTTGGTGTCAGTAGTATCTTAGCAGTAGATTGGAGTTAATAGTATCTTAACAGCAGCCCCTTGGTGTGGATTCCTGTATGTGGTGAGGGTACCTCCCAGGGAAGGTTCTGTTCTTTCAGTTTACCCTCTCTGGGATCTAAACATTAACCCATGTGTTTGCTCCCCTTTACTATTCTCCCCATTTTCATGGAAGGTTGACAATAATCCACAAGGCAGTGATCATTTTCTTATAATTTTGAGAGAGACTGGCTGTGGTCGATGCCACCTGGGAAGGATCCCAAGATTCTTTCAAACTACCATCCAGTTCTTTGAGGAGTTGTCTCTGTATTACCTTAGAGAGAATGGTTAATACTTGTCTTGTTTGGTTCCTCGAATCAAACAATCTTCTCTTGCCCACCCAGTGTGGGTTCTGAAGACAGCACTCCACTTGGACCACCTGATTTGACTTGAAACATCAGTCAGAGAAGCCTTTCTCAAACGACAACATCTTGTATCAATATTCTTTGACATTGAGAAGGCTTATGAGACAACATGGAGTTATGGAATTTTGCAAGATCTCAATATATATGGGTTATATAGCCATTGCCCATTTTTATTAAAAATTTTTTAATGGACAGGAGATTCCGAGTTTGACACTTTCTCTTTCTTTTCTACAGGAACTTGGAGTCCCTCAGGGCTGTGTTCTGAGTGTCACACTTTTCAGTATAAAAATTAATGCCATCTCTGAACAACTCCCTCTCACTGTTGCAAACAGGCTCTGTGTCGACAACTATCACATCTCATGTCAGTCGTTGAACATGAGGTGTATTGAGCGGCAGCTACAGACTGCCCTCAATCATTTACTGAAGTGGACCACAGCAAACGGCTTTAATTTTTCTCTCTCACAAATCCATTTGCATGCACTTTTACCACCAACGGGGTATTCACCCTGATCCTGAACTTCCTATTGGTGAAGTTGTGCTGCCTATGGTCCCTGAGACAAAGTTCTTGGGGTTTATCTTTGACTGTAAGCTGACCTTTATACCACACATCAAGCAGCTACATGTTAAATGTACAAGAACACTGAACATCCTCTATGTCCTCTCTTCTGCTGCATGGGGAGCGGATCAATGTTTTATGCTAAATTCTTATTCGATCAACATTTGACTGTGGATCACTGGTCTATGGCTCTGCCAGAACCTCGGCCTTAAAGATGGTGACCCCATTCATCATCAAGGACTTCAGCTTTGCACTGGGGCTTTCTGTACTTCTCCAGTTTAGAGCTTATATGTAGAGTCTCAAAAACCTTCTTTGCCATTTGCAACTGTCTTTACTGTATGTTTTGAAACTTTATTCCTTACCAGAGCCTCCTACCTGAGGTTGTATTTTCTTTCCTCTGAGGGTCATACTTTTTTAAAACAGACAATCTGCCATTGCTCCTTTTGGCCTTCATATCCAGGCACTGTTGAATAAATTGGGTCTGTTCTTGGATAACTGCTGTATCCATTGATTAGCCCATCCCACCATGGCTTCTTACAGTCCTGAAATGTGACCTATCTTTCAGTCATTTGAGAAAAGCAGATACTCCCGATTGTAAATACTGTCTGATATTTGCTGAACATCTTTTGAACCATCCTTCCATTCCTATTTATACAGATGGTTCAAAATCAGCTGACTGTGTTGACTCTGTTGTGGTTTGTTTTGGTTCGGTGGTTGCACGCAGAATCCCCTCTACAGCTTTTGTGTTCACTGCTGAATTGTACGCCATTTCTCTTACCCTGGACCACATTGAAGCTTAGTGGTACTCAAACTGCACTATTTATTCTGACTCGCTTAGTTCTCTACTGGCCCTGGAATCACTTACATTGGTTTACACCCTGTTCTCACCAATATTCGAAACTGACTGACCCATTTCTCTTTAACATCTACTTCTATCCAATTTTTCTGGATACCGAATCACAGTCCATCTAGTTTGATTTGAAATGAGAAAATGGCCGTGATGTCAAATAACTCGACGGCAGGACTGGAAAGGCTTACTTCAGGAAAGTAACGTTGCAGTTTGAACTATTTGTTTGAACTACTTGTTAGTCATCCTGTTGAGTTATTATTAAAACGTTGCTACATGTCTTTTAAAACTTTTATTACTTTACTTTTTTAAAATGGACAAAACATCAAATAACTCAGAACCAGGACTGGAAAGACCAACTTCAAGTGACTGATGGTGGTATTTGTACTTACTTGTTAGTCTTCCTGGTGAGTTATGATAATTACAATTATGCTACAGAAAGTTTTTTACAACTTGTATTACTATAATTTTTCTCTTAATGTGGAAGACTAGATGTAAACATTGGTTTTATGATACTTATGTTTTTAAACTTTGTTGTGATTTACCTTATTTTCTTTTTATGAATTTTACTAAATTTAATTTTAACTTTTTACTGGTAGTTTGGCACAGATAGGCCTAGCTGATTTGTGCCATAAAACACCAAATCAATGAACCAACTTAACAGCAGACTTGGAGTTAATGGTATCTTAGCAGTAGACTAGTTGTCAGTAATATCTCAACAATAGACTTGGAGTTAATAGTGTCTTAACAGTAGACTTGGTATCAGTAGTATCTTAACAGTAGACTGGGTGTCAGTAGTATCTTATCAGTAGACTTGGTATCAGTAGTATCTTGACAATAGACTTGGTGTCAGTAGTTTCTTATCAGTAGACTTGGTATCAGTAGTATCTTATCAGTAGACTTGGTGTCAGTAGTATTTTAACAGTAGACTTGGTATCAGTAGTATCTTAACAGTAGATTTGGTATCAGTAGTATCTTAACAGTAGACTTGGTGTCAGTAGTATCATAACAGTAGACTTGGTGTCAGTAGTATCTTAACAGTAGACTTGGTATCAGTAGTATCTTAACAGTAGACTTGGTGTCAGTAATATCTTATCAGTAGACTTGGTGTCAGTAGTATCATAACAGTAGACTTGGTATCAGTAGTATCTTAACAGTAGACTTGGTATCAGTAGTATCTTAACAGTAGACTTGGTGTCAGTAGTATCATAACAGTAGACTTGGTGTCAGTAGTATCTTAACAATAGACTTGGTATCAGTGGTATCATAACAGTAGACTGGGTATCAGTGGTATCTTAACAGTAGACTTGGTGTTAGTAGTATCTTAACAGTAGACTTTTGGTGTCAGTAGTATCTTAATAGTAGAGTTGGAGTTAATAGTATTTCTAGTAAGAATGAAAACAAACATTGACTGGTATCTGTTTATATCTTAGGTATTTATATTTAGTTAGATGCAGTTGTAGTAGTAAACTTGAAGTGTTACAATTACTAAAAATCAGGATTTGATCTCTGCAGTGGTCACAGCACAGATTGCTTGTTGCTCACTTAAAGAAACAAATAATCTTTCTTTACAGTTCTAGACATATTTTAAAAACATTAAGTTCACGACATACTTGTAAACTTAATGATGTCTCTTTTTAGGATGTCAAATGTTTACAAAAGTGGAGTTTGGATGTTCCATGTGGGTAAAACTGGGCAAGATGGTAATGTGATACCAGCAGATCAAGGTTTAGAACCACCCATTTTAAGTTCACAGACGTGTGCTAATGCCATCATTCCCTGCCCACCCACATCCAACTGCATCGACTACAAACAAGGCTTCTGTTGTGAGTGTGGTGAAGATTATTTTGGAAATGGAATAAACTGTTTCAAAAAAGGTGATGATACTTCAGTATGTATTAATGTATGTAATAATATATGTATGTGTATGTAATAATATATGTATGTGTATGTGTTAATATATGTATGTGTATGTGTTATAATTAATGTATGTGTATGTAATAATATATGTATGTGTTATAATTAATGTATGTGTGTATGTAATAATATGTGTGTGTGTGTAATAATATATGTATGTGTGTGTAATAATATATGTATGTGTATGTAGTAATATATGTATGTGTATGTAATAATTAATGTATGTGTGTATGTAATACTTAATGTATGTGTATGTAATAATATATGTATGTGTGTATGTAATAATAAATTTGAAGTACACAAGTTCTAGTAAAAGTTATGTTAAGGGAGTTAATAGCATCATAGAATGTTAGATTTCACTATGCTTAAACAAGTTCTAACAAAGGTAAACTTTCTGAAATATTTAGTAAGTGTAGCTGTCAGCTTGTTTATTTTGTTTTAAATTAGTTGTTAAGTTATAAATGTTTTCACAAGTGAACTGTCAATGCATTAAACA
>NC_134833.1:167682961-167736224 GCF_004210375.1 Tachypleus tridentatus | reverse complement strand
AGGCATTAAATCAGTTTATTATACACTCAGTGAAAGTATGTATTGAATGACAACTATTTCTGTAATAAGTAAACTGAAGGATGCATTAAGACAAGATGAAAAAATCAGAAATTGAAGAGAAAATAAAAGATGTTAAAGAACACACTACATTAAAGAAAGTGAAGCCAAAGCAACCACAGAGTAAAAGGAAACCAATGTATTACAAGAGCAAAGTTTGTCCATGGCTATATTTGTATGTACAAAAAATTCTTTAGACTGTAGAATATCATTATTGTATCTAAAACTATAAGTAACACTCATTACCTTTTAAAAGTCCACAGAGGCTGATTCTGTTACATTATAAGTCAGTTAACAAGAAGAATTCATCTTCTCTGTCACTCTTACTCACTGTACATTCACTCATGTTACCTTTTAAAAATCCACAGAGGCTGATTCTGTTACATTATAAGTCAGTTAACAAGAAGAATTCATCTTCTCTGTCACTCTTACTCACTGTACATTCACTCATGTTACCTTTTAAAAATCCACAGAGGCTGATTCTGTTACATTATAAGTCAGTTAACAAGAAGAATTCATCTTCTCTGTCACTCTTACTCACTGTACATTCACTCATGTTACCACTTTCTTTGCCATTATTGTATCCAAAACTTTAAATAAATGACTCCTTTTCATCAAAGACTACACAGTTGACTCAATTACTTTAGAACATGCTTTGGCAAGATAAACCATTCTTTTGACTTCTATTAAACTGTGAAACTCATTTTAAAATATTGCTCATTCTGGCTAAACTAAAAAATCATGTGACTTAGTTTCACGTTCACTGACTTAACGTTTTTTTCTGTTTATGACCACAGTTGTATCCAGAGCTTTAAATAATTATATCATTTTGTTTTGTCAAAGTTCACACAGAGTGGTTCAATTACGTTTTACCCAACTGACAAGACAGATTATTTTTCCTATTTCTGTTGTTACAATACAGCTGTATGTTGTCCAACTGAGGCATCAAACGATCCAGAAGCTATGAGATACTATGATGTAACAATATTCTCTTAACGCAATGAGAAAAGTGCCATCAACAATATAACAAAGTTTAAGACAAAAATTAAACTGTATAAACAATGTACAACTCGTATAGAGTTATGTAACAAAACTTGTCACAACTAACATTTTAAAAATGATGAACCTTCAACACTCCTATCGTGAAACCTAAAAACTCATTAAATATTAAGTCACAAAACAAACTAAATGATAGCACTTATACTAAACAGTCTTGTATATACAACAAATAGTCTGTCAGAGATTATTTTCATAAGTAGTTTACTTGTACTGTTTAGCAAGCTGATTAGTTGTCAGTTGTTTTAGGAATGACAACTATTTTTCAGCACTTGGATTAAAACCTTGCTTTAAGTGATATAGAGAGTGGTGAGGTAGCAGATATGTTCCTTAGGGAGATTTTAAAAATGAGATTGATGATTTTACCTTCTTCCAGTATCAAGTTTTTGAGCATTTTAATGTGAATTTTAACATTGGTGCAGCTAACTGGGTGAATGATGTTATTGTTGGAGTAGGAAGTCTTGATATGTGTGTCTGAGGGTGCAGGGAAATGTGGGTTGAATAGGGAGCAGTTGATGGAGATAAAGGCATTTATGGTTTTGAAGTGATAATTGTCAAATCACATGAGATCCAGGATTTTAAAGAACTCAGTGAGATAATTAGTGAACTTGTTAGCTTTACTTACATTGGTGTTGGCAGTTACATTATTACATACTATTGATATGTGCTGGTCTATTGATTGGCAGAAATTATCACAGTTGGTTTTATGTTGCTGTTTGATTAATGTCTGGGTGTAACTGTGTTGTGTGTTAATTAGGGTTTTTATTTGTAAATCTTGTATATTAATTAATTTGCATGTAAGACTGTGCTTTTGATGATGTGTACATGAATGGCTGGGGTGTATTTCCATGCTTTAAGTTTGAGAGGAACTTTCTGTCATGAGAGTATAGCTGCTGATGATGTGTACATGAATGGCTGGGGTGTATTTCCATGCTTTAAGTGTGAGAGAACTTTCTGTCATGAGAGTATAGCTGCTGATGATGTGTACATGAATGGCTGGGGTGTATTTCCATGCTTTAAGTTTGAGAGGAACTTTCTGTCATGAGAGTATAGCTGCTGATGATGTGTACATGAATGGCTGGGGTGTATTTCCATGCTTTAAGTTTGAGAGGAACTTTCTGTCATGAGAGTATAGCTGCTGATGATGTGTACATGAATGGCTGGGGTGTATTTCCATGCTTTAAGTGTGAGAGGAACTTTCTGTCATGAGAGTATAGCTGCTGATGATGTGTACATGAATGGCTGGGGTGTATTTCCATGCTTTAAGTTTGAGAGGAACTTTCATGAGAGTATAGCTGCTGATGATGTGTACATGAATGGCTGGGGTGTATTTCCATGCTTTAAGTGTGAGAGGAACTTTCTGTCATGAGAGTATAGCTGCTGATGATGTGTACATGAATGGCTGGGGTGTATTTCCATGCTTTAAGTGTGAGAGGAACTTTCTGTCATGAGAGTATAGCTGCTGATGATGTGTACATGAATGGCTGGGGTGTATTTCCATGCTTTAAGTTTGAGAGGAACTTTCTGTCATGAGAGTATAGCTGCTGATGATGTGTACATGAATGGCTGGGGTGTATTTCCATGCTTTAAGTGTGAGAGGAACTTTCTGTCATGAGAGTATAGCTGCTGATGATGTGTACATGAATGGCTGGGGTGTATTTCCATGCTTTAAGTTTGAGAGGAACTTTCTGTCATGAGAGTATAGCTGCTGATGATGTGTACATGAATGGCTGGGGTGTATTTCCATGCTTTAAGTTTGAGAGGAACTTTCTGTCATGAGAGAAAGTCATTACACATTTAATTGCTGTTATAATTTTAGTTGCTAGCTTTTTAACTGTTTTCATTGAGTGTGTTGGAAGCTGAGGATTGAAACTGAAATAGAGCTTGAAAAGGTACCAGTTTGCTCAAGTGAAATTGTGGGCTAGCAGTTGGGGGATTAATGGGAGAAAGGTAGTTAATAACTTTATGGTTTTCTATTAGAAACACTAAAGATTCCATGCTAAATGATTCATTTGGCTGTTTTTTTAATAGAAACTACCCAGTGATTTCTGATAATTAAACCAGGTCTTCATCTTACTAACCATAATGTTTTTAATAGATTCTTTGGGAATTTTATCTAGAACCTGAAGATTTTTGTAAGGAAAGAAATACTTTGTATGATTCTATAAATGCAGAATTTAAAACTTATCTAATGGTATTCTAAATCATGCATGCACACAAGGAGGGTTTGAGGGAGTTTTGACCAAACTCCCTATGTTTGTGATGTAAAAATATTTTATGTAAGCAGCCACTCAGTTTTTAAGCTACATTTTATGCAAATTTGTTTCCTTATTTAATATCACAATGCCTAGTTCATACATGTTTTCTAGGCTGTATATCCTCATAGCATTAACCTGCCTTGCATACTGATTTTACCTTCCACAGTACGAGTTAAGTTGGCTTTTGAGTTCACAAAATAGATACCACCCTCCTTCAAGAATTCTGCATATAGTCCTGTAAATTAATATCCTGTTTCACATCTGTAGGTTCAAACCTTAATTAATTATCGCTAACCTTTTTAAGTAGCATGTTCTAATTTGATATCATGTCTGACAACTGAAGGTTTTAACCTTAATCTAATTATTCCTAACCTTACTGTGTAGTACATTTTCAATTAATGTTCTGTACAATAGCTGAAATTCCTAAGCCGTAATCTACATGTTCATAACTTTATTGGCTAATAGGTTTTTTTTTAGTATCCTGTCAAACAGCTGAACACATTTATCTTTAACCTAATTAGTCCTAACTGTATTTACTGATAAGTTCTAAATCAACATCCCATCCTACAGCTGAAGGCCCCTGCAGACAAGGAAGCTCCCAGTGTGGACCAAACAGTAAGTGTGTGGAAGAAGGAGATAATTTCCGATGTGTCTGTGAACAAGGATATGAATATCTGTATGAAGATGATGTGAATGGTGAAAAGGCAACATGCTTAGGTAAGAATCAAATCGGGAAATTTTGACGAAACATGTTTGTTGGATTCTCGGATGATTTACTTATGCAGATGAAATACTCTACACTTGGAGCATAAATCGTCCTTTTCATGTTAATGTTTTCAGGGATAAATTAAAAGAACAACTTGCATTCCTATACTTATTTTTATTCTATAAATGAAAGTATTTCTGGAAGAACTAACTGTCACTTCTGCATTAACGTTTTCAGATATAAATGAATGTACTTCTGGAAGAGACAACTGTCACCTGTATGCTGAATGTATTAACCTGCCTGGAAGTTTTGCATGTAGATGTCTCCGTGGGTATTCGGGTAATGGTGTGAATTGTGAACGTAAGTTTCTGTTAGAATTTAAGCTGAAACTATGTGTTCATTGTATAAATAAAACATTTAGAAAAAAAAAATTATATGTTTTTTTTATAAGCTATTAAAAAACATTTATTCTGATATGATATTTTACATTTTTTTCTCAAAAAAATTTTCAATTTGTACTGTCCTCTATTAGCATACTTTTTCACTCACTACTCCCACTTATTATTGCATACTAACAAGCAAATGATCATGTAATATCCCTCTACAGGAGTGCAACACTACCCTTATTTTAACTACTGGCCCCTATAATCATGCTCATATTAATTAGTTACCAATTGGCAGTCCTACAGATTAGATATCTTTTGTGCTTGCAGTTTACTTAACATATCCACAGGTTTTAATTTTAGGGATTTCTACATTAGTTAATTTATTATCACATGTTTCCATTCTGTTTCTTGGGGAGAGTTATAACGATTTATTTTATCTTATCCCTTCATTCAGTTTTGGGAGTTACGAACATTCAGTTTTAGGTGGTCAAGACAACTTACTGTGGCAGCAAAAGTACCAACCATGTCCAAAGGGTTAAAATGATGATTCTTGGCTTATGAAGTGACAGCTCTGGTTCATCAGGAGTTGACCAATTTTGTGCAACAATCCGGACACAATGGTGATGATTGTCTTCATAAGGTCTTCAGTAATATTTTGGTTTTATATTTCATCCCTGCTGAATATACTTCTTAGTTATGTGTAGCTTTGGGGGACTTGCTCAGACCTTTTTCCTCTTTTAGTGGATTTGTAATTCAGGTGTTGTTCAGTTATGCAATGTTCTTTACTTATCTCTCAGTTTCCACCCATGTCTTTCTCAGGAATGAGCATTCGTGCTATTATTTAGGGTTTTTTTTTCCTCCCATGGATGTTGGAGTTCATGTGAGATGTCTTTGAGGCTATTTGTATTCAGGGATCAGTATGCTTTGACTCCCATGTACTGTGGGTGATCATGTTTCTGATTATTGTTGTTCCAACTTTCCTTATTTGGGCTCACTTCATTTGGTGTTGTTTCTCCCTTAGTAGGATTCAGACCCCAATAATTCAATTACATTGTTCATATTCATCTTACTTTGACCACCCTTCTTGTGCTATGGTTGGTGGGGCCACCTTTGGAGGTATCTGGAGGTTGGTTTGTGGATTCTGAAAGTTGTTTCAGTAAGTCTAGTTATCTATGTCCATTCATCTGTTCTGTCGTCTCACAATCCATTCCTTTCTCTCCTTTTCCCACCCTTATGACTGTTCCAATTCCACCAACCTCCTTTGTCTGGTCATGGCTCTCTTCAGATATATGATGTGCACTGCCACCTTATATTGTTCCAAAGTCCATTTGTTTCTTCTATGAAATCCTCACCTCAGCCATGACCTTTTTCCCATTACCCTTCTGGGTTGAATTCATCAGTACTTTACCTTGGCATTTTCTTTCCTTTTCTCTTGATAATTGTTGTCTTTTTTTCAACTTATCATCTCATCAGGTCTGAACATCATCAGTGCTGTAATTGTTTGTCTGTGTAATAAGTACATCAGCTAATTTGGTTTTACCTATGCAGGAGGCTTTTTCATATACTTGGGTCAAATTCAGTGGTGAGGGTTGCCTGACCAAGCATACTTAGTCTTAAATTAACAATGTACGACCTGTGAACATGCTAGATGACTGTGACATTGAAATTCTTTCTAGCATTGCCCTGATGTACCATTCAGTATGCCCCTCGATGTTTATTGATTTAATTTATCATTGTATTTTTTTTATGATTTCAAAAATAATCTATAACACTCATCCAGGTCATATTGCACCAACCAATGAGATGGGGTGTTTCACAACACCATTTGTAGGTATGCCTTGCAGTGTTGTGCTTCATAAGTTTGTTCATCCCAGATGGTACACTTGTGCACTAACATGAATAAAGGAGAGATTACTGCCCATCTCCAAACATCTGTGGTATTTAAGGCTCTTTGTATCACAGACATAACTTCTCATTCCAGACACCAGCAGGTGTTGGATGATGTGCTTTATCTGCTTTTCTCTGCATTCACCCACTGCACTGTTGTCAGGACTGCTATTTTTGAGACTTTTCTTTCCTTCTTCCAGTGGACTATGGGAGTCCTTGCCACTTACCAAATTCTAGCCACTGGGGAAGTGGCCCATCATAGAGGCCTCTCCTCCTGAGTGGGCCCAATACCACTCAGTTTGAGAGTTGGACAGTGGTATTCTGTGGGTTAGGTGATGCCCTTCCTACCACAGACCTGATATACAATTCCACTGCTGCAAGGGTATAGGTGTAGCACTACACTACATGTATATATCTAACCTATATAAAAGCCAGTATGTGTGTTTGCTACATCATATCACATGCAATTTCTTGAAATAGGAGGAATCATAAAAGTAAAAATGCATATATTTTGATAGAAGAGTTTGATTATTGTCTGTGTATTACTATTTTTGTGATGGTATTCAAGGGGCCCATAAGGGGGGATACAGTGAAAATTTGTAAGTGTGGTGAGTGCTGGTATAATAAGATTAAATATGTAGTGTAGGATCACCTGGCCTAAAGCCAAGTGCAAAAAATTTATCATGAAAGGAAAAATATTGATGGACTTTTAAACTTAAATAATTTCTGTTATATCATTTACATTTTTAATAAAAAACAAACCTTTTTAACCAATGGAGACTGAATTAAAAATCAACAAATATATTTCCAGTTTTGTTATCTATACATTTCATTTTATATTTTCAATACATAGACTAACAATATAACATTAGATTATAGTTTTGGTGCTAAGCAATGTGACATAAAAGCCATTATTAGCATTACCAAAATGCACTGGCTTTTCTATGTATTATAAGTTATTAATCTAACTGATTTTTACTAATAATTCCACTATGAATGTGTCACAATGTGTCACATTTCATGAATGATCTTAATTTGACTTGGCTCACTAAGGAAATGACTGACATTTGACTGCCTCAACTGCTCTTTTCTGCTTCATTGTTGGTTGAGTTTTATTTTGCAAAATTTATTTATTTCAGTTAGCTATAAAATTGGAGGTTAGAATATACTATGGGTAGAAATGGTGGTACTTGTTCTGTCATTTTTGATGGGCTATACACTTGTATATATATAAATATGTTATAGAACAATATATATGTAAAAACGGCTGGTTTGAGTTGAGAAAATGTTTTATGTAGAGGAGCAAACAACATTTCGATCTTCTTCAGTTGAAACATTGTTCGCTACTCTACATAAAGAATTTTCTCAACCTAAACCAGCCATTTTTACATATATATTTTTCTCTACATGTGGGTTTTCTCATCATCACTGAATATGTTATATTTTGCCCTTCTAGCTGAAAAACCATCCATCATACCATCATCTGAATATCTGTTCCCAGAGAGTGGGTATCAGTTGGAGATGGTCCAGCAACATAAGTCTTCACATGGCTTTGATTGGTACTCTTCTCTTTCTGTGGCCTGGATGATAAATTCCCAGTGCTGCCAGGTTTTGGATTGGAGATACAACCTCAGACTTGTGGCCCACCTTTTTATCATCTGTTAAATGTCAGTTTCTGGTAGATCCAGTGTTGGTTGTCACTGGACAAGACACATGATTTCCTACTTGTGTAAGGCTGTATACACTTCTCCTACTGCTGGATAGCTGGAGAAAATTCTCAGTGGCACCAGGTTTTGGACTAGAAATGAACACCTTACCTGGTATCTCTTATTTCCTGTCATCTGTTGGATGTCAATTCCTGGTAGTTGTTGGTTGTATTGAAGGTGCACACATGAAGAGGTGGGTTCTTGATACAGGAGCCTCTTTTCCCTGCTGGTACCTGTTTTTGAGATGAAAGTTAAAGAATCCTCATCTTATCATGGACCTGATGCACAGTTTCAGATGCTGTCAGGTGTTGGTTGAGATCAAACTCACATTTATAGTTTGTTACACCCTAACCACTCTACACGAGGGGTCTCATTATTTCTGTGTTTTTTTTTGGGAGGACTCTTCCAAGTTTGTACTTTTTGTATTTTGGTAAAGGATGAAGAGTATACCTGGCTCAGAAGTGGTATGGTCTCTTACAGTTGTGTTCTTTTTAATCCCTTCTCATACCTCATGGTCATCCTTTGGGTGCTTTTTGAAAGGGAACATCTAACTGGCCCTTTGCCAGTTCAGTGTGGAATTATATCTTTTAGTGAGAGAAGGTAGTATATTATATCAGAAGTTAACGTTTTCCTAAACTGAAAATGTACTTCCAATAGATACTTACCTCGCATTTCCCACCCAAACTTCCTACTTCTTCTGTGATTTGGTCTGGTTAGTTACGATCGGTCTTGAAGTGATTAAATGGGCATCAATAGAGAAGGATGGCTATAGTTACAATAGGGGTAGAGTTGGATAGAATTGCATTCATGTTTTTGGAGGGATGCTGCAAGATCACTTCAAGTTAGTATGCAGTAATAAGTGGGAGTAGCAAGGCTAGTGACAAATTTGCACTAATACAGGGCAGTACAAATTGAGAAAGTTTTTCGTGTGAGAGATATAAGTATCTTTTGAAAATACATTTTCACTTTAGGAAAATGTTAGCTTTAGTGAGTTAACAAGAAAAGTAAAACTGTATTGTTTTTGATAAAAAAGGACCATTCTTAGATGTATTATTTGAAACAAAATTATTTGGATTGGTTTTGGAACTAAAGTAGTTTTATTCACTATAATTTACTGCATTATTCTTTACTGTATTATTTAGATTATGATGTAGCAGTTACATATTTTTAGTGGATTATTTGAGTTGGACAGTACTTTCACGTAGGTGGTGAAACATTATTTTCACTTCAGGAACCCTGACCTGTAATGACCTAAATTGTGATGTTAATGCTGAATGTGACCTTGGACCAAATGACATTCCTGTTTGTCGGTGTAAAGCAGGCTTTGAAGGAGATGGTTACGTCTGCCAACACGTGAGTGGTATTGGTGAGGACTGCCGAATCGTGAACTACTGTGACTCTCATGCCTCCTGTAACTTCAATCCCACTGCACAGAAATTTCAGTGTGAATGTAACCCTGGATATACTGGTGATGGTGTTGTTTGCATTGAAGAAATCTCTCCCAGTACATGTGATGTAGCTAACAACTGCGACAAAAATGCCCTCTGTGTACACCAGTATGGAGGATATGTGTGTGAGTGTAAAAGTGGTTTTAGTGGAGATGGGTACAAGTGTGTTCCTGAAAGTAAGTAATACAGAAGATTGGGCTGAAGTTACGTTTTTTAACATAACATTTTGGGAAAACATGGAATCTTTTCAATCCTCTAAACTGAACTATTAGTAAATAAATTTAAAAAATCTTAAAGCCATTCTTTATCATTCATATAAAGCTTTTTCTTAAACTTACTTAAATCTACAACCTCTATAACATCTGAAGGCAACTCATTTTAAAGGCCAACCATCCTCTTATAAAAATGGAACTGTCTTAGCTAAAGACCCATAAGTGGCACAGTAGTATGACTGTGAGCTCACTCTGATAGAAATCAGGTTTTGATACCTATGGTGGGCGAAGAAGAGATAGCCTTTGTGCTTAATTCCAAACAACCCAAACATAGCTAAAGCTGGCTCCTACACTATCAAAACTCATATTTATATTCTCCTAGTTGTACTATTCTCAATGTTAAATATAAACAGTCACTTTACAACCTTCAATACCCGTCATATCTCCCCCAACTATTCTTTTTTTGAAGTGAAAAAATGAGAGATTTCAGCATCTCCTCATATTATGACCTCCCTTTCTCTCAACCATTTCTAAAAATTCAGTTTATTTCCTAAACTGAACATAATACTCTAAATTTGGCATAACCAGCACCCTGTACAATGAAATTAGAACCTATTTATACTTGTATTCAATATTTCTGTAGTTACAACCTAAAATTCCGTTTGCTGTACCAAACTGTAATAACCCAGACGTATTATCTTGCATTTATCATAATTAAATCCCATCTGGCATTTATTTACCAAACTCACTAAATGATCTAAATCCTTTTGTAAATCATCAGCATCCTCTTTACAGTTAGCAACACTTGAGACCTTCATAACATATGAAAATATGAGTAATTTATTGATGATTCTATGATTAAAAAGAGCAATGGTTCTAACCCTGAAGTACCCCACTTGTGACATTATTTAATGTGACTGAACTACATTTGTAACAACCATCTGCTTTCTTCTGTCCAATTTGGTGTTTATCTTTCACACTGATAGAAATAAGTTTTTGCAAGGCTTTTATTTGGCACCTTGTTAAATGCTTTCTGAAAATCCAAATAGACTAAATCTACACCCTTACACTCTGCTACATAAGCAATAACTTTTTCAAAGTATGACAGAAGATTTGTAAGGTTATTCATGGTGATGAGAAACTCACTTGAAGTAATAATGTATTCTCAAGATGGCTGGTATGCAAATTCTCTTTGTTAACATGAAGCTGACCTAAGAAAGTCAAAACATTGTTCTGTACTTTTTTAATTAATGTTTCAATACTCATACCATTCGTCTTGAGCATACATTTTTAAGGTGAGAATTCCAAAATTGTAAAACCATGTTTACTATCAAATAAAATTATAAACTTTGTCACGTGACTTTGCAAAACATTTTTAACAGGCTTTCCAGAACGTTTCCCACAACTGATCTAAAACTGACAGGCTTGTAATATCTGGGACAATTTTTATCACCTCTCTTGAAAGTAGGAGTTACATTAGTTAACTTCCAATCATCTGGTACCTGTCCCCTTATCAAGGACTGACAAAAAATAGCTGCAAGTGGCGAACACATCCAAACTTTAACATGCTTCAAAACCTTTGGGGAAATATTACCTGGCCCAGAGACATATTGTTCTATTCACTTCTCAATTTTTATTATCCTTTTCACAGCAGGCGTGGTAGAAAATACAAGTTCATATACATATTTGTACAAGTTAAGCAGTGTGTGTATCTTTACAAAATACTTGAGTTCGTGTACATATTTGTACAAGTTAAGCAGTATGTGTACCTTCACAAAATAAATGAGTTCATCTACATATTTGTACAAGTTAAGCAGTATGTGTACCTTCACAAAATACATGAGTTCATGTACATATTTGTACAAGTTAAGCAGTGTGTGTACCTTCACAAAATAAATGAGTTCATCTACATATTTGTACAAGTTAAGCAGTATGTGTACCTTCACAAAATCTGGTAGATGTTTAGTAATTATTCCAAGTCTATTGTACACAAAAATTCAAATTTCTTAACAAAGTATTTGTTTGTGAAAATTTCAAATCTGTTTTGTTACTAGTGCAAATGTGAAGTGATTTTCATGCCATGACTAAAAAAACAAGTCTTTGTTCCAAAAATCTCAAATATATTTGTGTAATCTCTTAAAACCTATTAAATACATTTCATATGTTTGTTTTCAGTAAAACTGTTTGCTTTGGTTGTTATGTTCTCTACACTAACTATGGATGGGGGGTCCTGTCAGTTTGACTAACCTCATAACTACCATAAAAAATTAGGAAATAAATATGTTATTCCTTTTTTGTTGTAAAATGACTACTAATTATAAAATGAAGACAGTGTTTAGTCCAAATAGCTTTAATCTCATACAGTTATACATTCATATATATGTATTAAATTTATTATATTAACCTTTCAGCCATTGTCTGGATAATGATACAGAAGGTACAATAATGTGATGCATGTGCTTTCATGTTACAACATCCAGTAATATAAACCTGACCTTTAGTCTTTACAAAGTGACCTGTCTTAGCTGTGTTTAAATGATCTAGTACATTGTAAAATACAGTCACATTTCAGTTATTATACATTATATATGTATATAGATTATTACTATTTACAAACGAGTTCTTAAATGTATTTTTTTTAAAACATGAAACAGTAAATTTAGAGGAAAGCAATTACCCTTTCTTGTTGTGACCTTTGTACTAGGTTGTTGCTTTGTTTAGCTTGCTAAGCCTTAAGACATTTTGCTTATAGAGGATTATCAAGTTTTGTAACCAAACTGTATTTTTGTCTGAAAAATATGAAATTTCAAGCACTCTAAAGACAAAACCTGCTTTCTTAAATTCTTGTTTGGAAAAAAATAATAATAAAGGCATCCTAACACATAAAAATGGCTGATAAAATCCCCAAGGAGGTCATTCTAAGCTTTTGTTTGGTGATTTATTTGTCATATCCACAAGTAATTGTATATAAGGGAAATATACAAAATTGAAAGAGTTGAGCAGAGCGACTGTGTTTGATTCAGTACATGAGCAATATTTCAGCAAATAGAAAAGATAGGAAGTTATTTTTATTATTGTAGCTTGTGATATTGATAATTTGAGTTCCTAACTCATACAAAAATAGAGAATGTGTATTGTGAAATTACAAACATCTAATTTGAACCAGTGCTGCATTTAACATAACACTGAGTAATGCATAATATTAACATTTGAATTATAATTTACAATTTGATACCAAACATTGACATAAATTCATAAAATGGAAGTTCAATAAAATTTTGAATGCAAGTTAATAAACACAATGACATGTCCTTTGATCTATGGCCTGTAGCAATAGGGTTAGCCAACAAAGAATTAATGCAGTTACCATCTGGTCAGCTATTAATGTACATAACATCCACAATGTTTTTATTTATATTTTTCTTCAGTGTGAATAAGTAATATAATACCCAAATGTACACCCTCAGAGCCCACTTAGTATTTTTATGTAAGAAACAACTACTTTTCAATGTAGCATGCCTCATTAATAGGTGCACATGCATGTGAATGAGTAATAATACCCAGGTGCACACCCTCATGGTCCACTTAGCATTAGGGCAAAATTTGATGTATCTAAGTTCTTTCCTTTGGCACTATGATGGTTTCACACATACACACACACATTCAGACCCACAGACATGCCTTTTTTATTATTATAAGTCTAGATTTATATTTTTTTCATATAGTGTAATTTATTTGTTAGCTAGAGGAAGATGTGGGTTTTATGATGTAATGTCACATGAAATTTGTGTTAGTTTTAGACTTATTTAGAACAATGGTAGATTGTAAAAATAACATTTTGTAAAACATTGAGTTAGTTGTGAGTTGAGAAATTATGAAAGTTAGTTCAGATTAATTACTGAGAAATTTATTAATTGTAGGAATAGCTCATTTACACATGTTTATTAGTTTTTATATACTAAAATACTTTGGCAACTGAGATATATTTATCCAAACTTTCCATTTTGGCCTTTGGAAACAATTGTTAATATTTATAGAATTCTTTGAACGTTCTTCATTTCCCAGCACCAGCTCCTGTGAGCTGTAACATTGAAAACATATGCCACCCACAAGCATTATGTGTGTATGACTCCTCAGCTGATGAATACAAATGCCGTTGCAATGCTGGGTATGTTGGAGATGGATATCAGTGCACTCAAAGCCGTAAGTACAGTTATGTTTACTGTGCATTTTAGGAGGTAAAAATACATAAGGGATATGTATCATTTAACTCAAAGCTAAGAGTATGGTTATGTTTACTGTATGTTTCAGGACATAAATATACAAAAGAAGAGATACCAGTGCCTTTGAGGTCAGGACAATAGTTGCTATTATTACAAATTGTGTGAATTAGATGAATATTAATGTAGATATTGATAAGTAGATGAAGGTTGGAAGTGAATTTTTGTAAAAGAAGCATTTTAAACTTTGTGAACGATGACCGAAGAAAGTCGAAACGTTGTTCACTCCTCCACGTAAAAAATTTTCTCAACCCTAACCAGCTGATTTTACATAAATAATTTAAACTAAACATTGTTAGATAAGTGAATGAAAGGAATGAATTTCATTGTTATAAAAGTGATTATGTTAACTAAATAAGCTGTGTTGTCAATGCTTTAATTTTGATGTTAGCCAGGGGACACATGTTGTTGAAATTAGGAAGTTTGTAAAAGTAATTCTAAAATACTTTAGAATGTTCTAACTTATGCAATAAGAATCTAGTAAATTCAAGCAGTACATTATTATAAGTAGCTTAAATTGAAAGTGCAATTGTAAAAAAACAAAACAAACAAGCTTAAGGTTTGAGACGTAGTGTTTACGCTATTTTCTCAAGCTGTGAACCCATGTTTAGGTTCTCCTGACAGTTAAACTTTTAAATATGGAGTCATGATAGAGATTTGTAACTTGAAGAAATAATGTCAACGCTATGTCTCACACTTTAAGCTTGTTTGTTCACTTTTTTTTTGCATTTTCACTTTAAAATATCTGTTTCATTTCTTTATTTTCGAAGATCTCTATTCTACCTTTTTAAGTTAACAAATTTTAATAACTTTTGAGTTATTAAAATGTCCATCATGGACAAAAATCTATATAACAGCATTACTGTCCTGTGTGAAACAGTTTATTTTTGTGAAATGCAAAGTGAATTCCTGTCATTTAATGATTAATGTTTAGTTATAACAATATGTATGACTATCATGTTTCTAGTATCTCACTAAAACAACAATTCATGTATAAGTTTATTTCTAGAGGAATTGACCTGTGATGTAAACAACATTTGTTCCATCCATGCTGACTGTGTGTATGACTCCTTTGTTCTCAAACATGTGTGCCAGTGTCAAGAAGGGTATGATGGAGATGGAATCAACTGTGAACCAATAGGTAATAAGAACAAGAGCTTTCTATAATCAAAGCAATAGCTATACTCAGGTAAAACAGCTTGAAAAACAGCTTTCCAAAATCTGTCTATAAGTGTAGAGAACATAAAATAATATGTATAGGAAGTAGATTCATGCTGTCTATAAATAGAATGTTAAATAGTAAGTATAGGAAGTAAATCCTCATTGTCCGTAGGTAGAGAGAATGTGAAATATAGTAGAGTATTGATTAACAGAGAACATATCATTAAGGGCAGACTTTTTCATTCTCTTTCGTTTTTCTTGTATTTTGTAACCAACGTAAATCGTATAATAGTAGTTATCTCAATATTCTATAATAGATTCAAAGTACAGTCTTGTTGCTCTGGAGAATTCTGTAGGATAATAAACTGATAAATTCCACACATGGTTAAATCAGCTTATTTCTGTGCACATGCTTTGTTGCTCCAGAGAGTTTTGTATTACATACAGTGTCACATAAACAGTATAAAGGCACAAGGAGTGACTTGTTGTTTTATTGTCAGTGGATGTTTACTTCAGTCATTATAAATAAGTGTGGAATGTTAGCCGTTCTAACTCTGAAGAGAAGTACTTTGAAACTTTAGGACCAATAGTAAAGAAATAGGACACAGCAAATGTACTCTCTGCATCTGTCTTTTGACAATGCTCCTTCTCATAGCAGTTTGCAACTCATAAACTCCTGTGTCCTGAATGCACTAAACAAAATGAGGGGGCATTTAAATACAGTAATTCAGTACAGTCACTGTAGAATCCATTTCTCATGTGACTCATTTTTTATATTAAAAACACCTTGCTATAGAGGACATTTGGATGCATTGGTAAGGTGCCATTAATGTTAGAGGTTCTACTGCAGCTTATACGGAAAGAAGGTTCTTGTAGTCTATAGATGTAGAAAATGTTAAATACCGTGTACAGGAAGAAGGTTCTACAGGGTATTCAGAAAGTCACTGTGCAGTTTTGTAATCATATACATATGTAAGTGCACAGTGACTTTCCAAACACCCTGTAGTTGTGAATAGGTATAGAGAATGTTAAGTATTATGTACAGCAAGAAGATTCTAGTTTATAGGTATAAAGAATATTCAGTAGTATGTACAGGAAGAAGATTCTAGTTGTTTGTAGGAAAAGAGAATGTTAAGTATTATGTACAGGAAGAAGATTCTAGTTGTCTGTAGGTAAAGAGAATGTTCAGTAGTATGTACAGGAAGGAGATTCCAGTTGTTTACAGGTATAGAGAATGTTAAGTATTATGTACAGGAAGAAGATTCTAGTTGTCTATAGATATAGAGAATGTTCAGTAGTATGTACAGGAAGGAGATTCTAGTTGTCTATAGATATAGAGAGTGTTCAGTAGTATGTACAGGAAGGAGATTCTAGTTGTCTATAGATATAGAGAGTGTTCAGTAGTATGTACAGGAAGGAGATTCTAGTTGTCTATAGATATAGAGAATGTTCAATAGTATGTACAGGAAGAAGATTCTAGTTGTCTAAAGATATAGAGAATGTTCAGTAGTATGTACAGGAAGGAGATTCTAGTTGTCTATAGATATAGAGAATGTTCAGTAGTATGTACAGGAAGGAGATTCTAGTTGTCTATAGATATAGAGAGTGTTCAGTAGTATGTACAGGAAGGAGATTCTAGTTGTCTATAGATATAGAGAATGTTAAGTATTATGTACAGGAAGAAGATTCTAGTTTATAGGTATAGAGAATATTCAGTAGTATGCACAGGAAGAAGATTCTAGTTGTTTATAGGTATAGAGAGTGTTCAATAGTATGTACAGGAAGGAGATTTTAGTTGTTTATAGGTATAGAGAATGTTAAGTATTATGTAGAGGAAGGAGATTCTAGTTGTTTACAGGTATAGAGAATGTTAAGTATCATGTACAGGAAGAAGATTCTAGTTGTTTGTAGGAAAAGAGAATGTTAAGTATTATGTACAGGAAGAAGATTCTAGTTGTCTGTAGGTAAAGAGAATGTTCAGTAGTATGTACAGGAAGGAGATTCCAGTTGTTTACAGGTATAGAGAATGTTAAGTATTATGTACAGGAAGAAGATTCTAGTTGTCTATAGATATAGAGAATGTTCAGTAGTATGTACAGGAAGGAGATTCCAGTTGTTTACAGGTATAGAGAATGTTAAGTATTATGTACAGGAAGAAGATTCTAGTTGTCTATAGATATAGAGAATGTTCAGTAGTATGTACAGGAAGAAGATTCTAGTTGTCTATAGATATAGAGAGTGTTCAGTAGTATGTACAGGAAGGAGATTCTAGTTGTCTATAGATATAGAGAGTGTTCAGTAGTATGTACAGGAAGAAGATTCTAGTTGTCTAAAGATATAGAGAATGTTCAGTAGTATGTACAGGAAGGAGATTCTAGTTGTCTATAGATATAGAGAGTGTTCAGTAGTATGTACAGGAAGGAGATTCTAGTTGTGTATAGATATAGAGAATGTTAAGTATTATGTACAGGAAGAAGATTCTAGTTTATAGGTATAGAGAATATTCAGTAGTATGCACAGGAAGAAGATTCTAGTTGTTTATAGGTATAGAGAGTGTTCAATAGTATGTACAGGAAGGAGATTTTAGTTGTTTATAGGTATAGAGAATGTTAAGTATTATGTAGAGGAAGGAGATTCTAGTTGTTTACAGGTATAGAGAATGTTAAGTATCATGTACAGGAAGAAGATTCTAGTTTATAGGTATAGAGAATATTCAGTAGTATGTACAGGAAGAAGATTCCAGTTGTTTACAGGTATAGAGAATGTTAAGTAGTATGTACAGGAAGGAGATTATAGTTGTTTATAGGTATAGAGAATGTTAAGTATTATGTACAGGAAAAAGATTCTAGTTGTTTATAGGTATAGAGAATGTTAAGTATTATGTACAGGAAAAAGATTCTAGTTGTTTATAGGTATAGAGAATGTTAAGTATTATGTACAGGAAAAAGATTCTAGTTGTTTATAGGTATAGAGAATGTTAAGTATTATGTACAGGAAAAAGATTCTAGTTGTTTATAGGTATAGAGAATGTTAAACAGTATGTATAGGAAGAAGATTCTAGTTGTGAATAGATATACAGAATGTCAGATAGTATGTACAGGAAGAAGATTCTAGTTGTCTATAGATATAGAGAATGTTCAGTAGTATGCACAGGAAGAAGATTCTAGTTGTCTACAGGTATAGAGAGTGTTCAGTAGTATGTACAGGAAGGAGATTCTAGTTGTTTATAGGTATAGAGAATGTTAAGTATTATGTAGAGGAAGGAGATTCTAGTTGTCTATAGATATAGAGAATGTTAAGTATTATGTACAGGAAGAAGATTCCAGTTGTTTACAGGTATAGAGAATGTTAAGTATTATGTACAGGAAAAAGATTCTAGTTGTTTATAGGTATAGAGAATGTTCAGTAGTATGTACAGGAAGAAGATTCCAGTTGTTTACAGGTATAGAGAATGTTAAGTAGTATGTACAGGAAGGAGATTCTAGTTGTTTACAGATATAGAGAATATTCAGTAGTATGTACAGGAAGAAGATTCCAGTTGTTTACAGGTATAGAGAATGTTAAGTAGTATGTACAGGAAGAAGATTCCAGTTGTGTACAGATATAGAAAATCTTAAGTATCATGTACAGGAAAAAGATTCTAGTTGTTTATAGGTATAGAGAATGTTCAATAGTATGTACAGGAAGGAGATTCTAGTTGCGAATAGATATACAGAATGTCAGATAGTATGTACAGGAAGAGGATTCTAGTTGTCTGTAGATATACAGAATGTTCAGTAGTATGTACAGGAAGAAGATTCTAGTTGTCTATAGATATAGATAATGTTCAGTAGTATGTACAGGAAGAAGATTCTAGTTGTCTGTAGGTATAGAGAATGTTCAGTAGTATGTACAGGAAGAAGATTCCAGTTGTTTACAGGTATAGAGAATGTTAAGTATTATGTACAGGAAGAAGATTCTAGTTGTCTGTAGGTAAAGAGAATGTTCAGTAGTATGCACAGGAAGAAGATTGCAGTTGTTTGCAGATATAGAGAATGTTAAGTATTATGTACAGGAAAAAGATTCTAGTTGTTTATAGGTATACAGAATGTTCAATAGTATGTACAGGAAGGAGATTCTAGTTGTTTACAGATATAGAGAATGTTAAGTATTATGTAGAGGAATAAGATTCTAGTTGTTTATAGGTTTCGAGAGTGTTAAACAGTATGTATAGGAAGAAGGTTCTAGTTCTGAATAGTTATGCAGAATGTTAGATAGTATGTACAGGAAGAAGATTCTAGTTGTTTATAGGTATAAAGAATGTTAAGTAGTATGCACAGGAAGAAGATTCTAGTTGTTTACAGGTATAGAGAATGTTAAGTATTATGTACAGGAAAAAGATTCTAGTTGTTTATAGGTATAGAGAATGTTAAACAGTATGTATAGGAAGAAGATTCTAGTTGTGAATAGATATACAGAATGTCAGATAGTATGTACAGGAAGAAGATTCTAGTTGTCTATAGATATAGAGAATGTTCAGTAGTATGTACAGGAAGGAGATTCTAGTTGTCTGTAGATATAGAGAGTGTTCAGTAGTATGTACAGGAAGGAGATTCTAGTTGTCTATAGATATAGAGAATGTTAAGTATTATGTACAAGAAGGAGATTCTAGTTGTTTACAGGTATAGAGAATGTTAAGTATTATGTAGAGGAAGAAGATTCTAGTTGTCTATAGATATAGAGAATGTTCAGTAGTATGTACAGGAAGGAGATTCTAGTTGTCTATAGATATAGAGAGTGTTCAGTAGTATGTACAGGAAGGAGATTCTAGTTGTCTATAGATATAGAGAATGTTAAGTATTATGTACAGGAAGAAGATTCTAGTTTATAGGTATAGAGAATATTCAGTAGTATGCACAGGAAGAAGATTCTAGTTGTCTATAGGTATAGAGAGTGTTCAATAGTATGTACAGGAAGGAGATTTTAGTTGTTTATAGGTATAGAGAATGTTAAGTATTATGTAGAGGAAGGAGATTCTAGTTGTTTACAGGTATAGAGAATGTTAAGTATTATGTACAGGAAGAAGATTCTAGTTTATAGGTATAGAGAATATTCAGTAGTATGTACAGGAAGAAGATTCCAGTTGTTTACAGGTATAGAGAATGTTAAGTAGTATGTACAGGAAGGAGATTATAGTTGTCTGTAGGTATAGAGAATGTTAAGTAGTATGCACAGGAAGAAGATTCTAGTTGTTTACAGGTATAGAGAATGTTAAGTATTATGTACAGGAAAAAGATTCTGGTTGTTTATAGGTATAGAGAATGTTAAGTATTATGTACAGGAAAAGATTCTAGTTGTTTATAGGTATAGAGAATGTCAAATAGTATGTACAGGAAGAAGATTCTAGTTGTCTATAGATATAGAGAATGTTCAGTAGTATGCACAGGAAGAAGATTCTAGTTGTCTACAGGTATAGAGAGTGTTCAGTAGTATGTACAGGAAGGAGATTCTAGTTGTTTATAGGTATAGAGAATGTTAAGTATTATGTAGAGGAAGGAGATTCTAGTTGTCTATAGATATAGAGAATGTTAAGTATTATGTACAGGAAGAAGATTCCAGTTGTTTACAGGTATAGAGAATGTTAAGTATTATGTACAGGAAAATGATTCTAGTTGTTTATAGGTATAGAGAATGTTCAGTAGTATGTACAGGAAGAAGATTCCAGTTGTTTACAGGTATAGAGAATGTTAAGTAGTATGTACAGGAAGGAGATTCTAGTTGTTTACAGATATAGAGAATATTCAGTAGTATGTACAGGAAGAAGATTCCAGTTGTTTACAGGTATAGAGAATGTTAAGTAGTATGTACAGGAAGAAGATTCCATTTGTTTACAGGTATAGAGAATGTTAAGTATTATGTACAGGAAGAAGATTCTAGTTGTCTGTAGGTAAAGAGAATGTTCAGTAGTATGCACAGGAAGGAGATTCCAGTTGTTTACAGGTATAGAGAATGTTAAGTATTATGTACAGGAAGAAGATTCTAGTTGTCTGTAGGTATAGAGAATGTTCAGTAGTATGTACAGGAAGGAGATTCTAGTTGTTTATAGGTATAGAGAATGTTAAGTATTATGTAGAGGAAGGAGATTCTAGTTGTCTATAGATATAGAGAATGTTAAGTATTATGTACAGGAAGAAGATTCCAGTTGTTTACAGGTATAGAGAATGTTAAGTATTATGTACAGGAAGAAGATTCTAGTTGTCTGTAGGTAAAGAGAATGTTCAGTAGTATGCACCGGAAGGAGATTCCAGTTGTTTACAGGTATAGAGAATGTTAAGTATTATGTACAGGAAGAAGATTCTAGTTGTCTGTAGGTATAGAGAATGTTCAGCAGTATGTACAGGAAGAAGATTGCAGTTGTTTACAGATATAGAGAATGTTAAGTATTATGTACAGGAAAAAGATTCTAGTTGTTTATAGGTATACAGAATGTTCAATAGTATGTACAGGAAGGAGATTCTAGTTGTTTACAGATATAGAGAATGTTAAGTATTATGTAGAGGAATAAGATTCTAGTTGTTTATAGGTATAGAGAGTGTTAAACAGTATGTATAGGAAGAAGATTCTAGTTGTCTAGAGGTAGAGAAGGCAAAACAGTTCATACCAGAGGTAGATTTTAGCTTTCTCTAACAATGAAAAATGTTAAACAACACATACACTAAGTATGCTTTAGTTGTCTCTGATAATGGAGAAAAGTTAAACAATGCATGCACTACGTATATTTTAATCAGTGATGTCGAGAAACCCACTTGTTGAGAAATTTATATGCAAAAACGGCTCGTTTGGGTTGAGAAAATATTTTACATAGAAGAGCGAACAACCTTTCGACCTTCTTCGGTCATTGTCACCTGGCGATTTGCCAGAAACATAACAATCTGGTGAACACGGCCTCTTTTTTTCCAACTTGTGAACGATCGTATTGGCGTTTCTATGCCGCTTAGAAAACGAGAAATACCCATTTTCACGAGTGATGATTGGCTGACAAGCACTGATGACGTAACTATGGATTCCCCTACGTACCCAGTATGGAGAAGCACCGCACTCAAACTTCAGAGATACAAATATTTTTTAAGTGATGTCGAGAAACCCACTTGTTGAGAAATTTATATGCAAAAACAGCTCGTTTGGGTTGAGAAAATATTTTACATAGAAGGTCGAAACGTTGTTCGCTCTTCTATGTAAAATATTTTCTGAACCCAAACGAGCCGTTTTTGCATACAAATATTTTTTATTATTTCAATCACAAACATGATTATCGCAAGTAGCCATGTGGACTATGTCTTTTATTTATGATCAAAATTTATTTGTATCTCACTAGAAATTTTCTTTTCACCCCTTTCAAGCCCTGGGGGAACAATTTATCACTTTATTGTATGGGCCTATATAATATATAATAATTTGGAAGTTGCAGCAAGTCATAATATTTGTCTGTATGAGCATATAGTCGTAATGTATACACCAAAATTGTAATGATTACATTCAGATCGTAATTGTTGGCATCTCTGGAATATGTTTTAGCTCAGTTTATAAATGGAAAAGGTTAAAAGTATATGTTTTAGCTTTGTTTAAAGACAGAAATGGTTAAAAGAACATGTTTTAGCTCTGTTTATAGATAGAAAAAGTTAAAAGAACATGTTTTAGCTCTGTTTATAGATAGAAAAAGTTAAAAGTATATGTTTTAGCTTTGTTTAAAGACAGAAATGGTTAAAAGAACATGTTTTAGCTCTGTTTATAGATAGAAAAAGTTAAAAGTATATGTTTTAGCTCTGTTTATGGATAGAAAAAGTTAAAAGTATATGTTTTAGCTCTGTTTATACATAGAAGAGGTTAAAAGAACATGTTTTAGCTCTGTTTATACATAGAAGAGGTTAAAAGTATATGTTTTAGCTCTGTTTATACATAGAAGAGGTTAAAAGAACATGTTTTAGCTCTGTTTATGAATAGAAGAGTTTAAAAGAACATGTTTTAGTTTTCTTTATAGATAGAAAGGTTAGATAATTCATATGCTTGAGCTTTGTTTAGGCTTTAGTAAAAGGAAAAGTTGCAGCTACATACTAGGGGAACAGGTTCTCACAATATTGAGGGATAGCTTATATAGATTGCAGCTTTCTCTTGGTATAGAGAGACAGTTCATTATTCACCATGTAGTTACAATCTGTTTTTTTTATTATTTCAAACAAGGTCAAATGAATTTTTAGATCTAGTTTTTTAAGGAGGTGCAGTGAATTATTTTATTCAGTAGGTTTTTTTCTTGTTCAACAATGTACATTGTTTTTGAGTTATGTAGAACTGTTGGCTGTATTTACTAACCATCTTGTTTGTCTGTTTTTATCAGATGAATGTAACACTGTAGAGAATTGTGACAGGAATGCACAATGTACATATGACAGCAGTTCTAACCGGTACCGGTGCATGTGTAATCCTGGTTACTTGGGAGACGGAAAGTCGTGTCAGCTTGAAGAAGGTAAAGAACCACACTCGTCCATTTTATATACTTTTGAGTGATAAAACGTTAATCATTGTTATCTCTCAGTCTGTTCTCTAAACATGTGATTCAAGGTACAGACATACATGTTATCTTGTGAGTGAATGTATAGAATAATGCATAGCAATATATAAAACATGCTGTATCCAGTTTTCTTTCTCAGTATCAGGGCTTCTCTGGTTATAAGAGATATGGCAAACACAGTTGCAGTAGACACACCATTTGTATTATCAGTTTTATGTACAACAACTGCAGTTGTGTGATTTAGGTAGTTAAATGAGCAACAAACCCAATCAATGAACTTGTATCATGTAAGAGATAACATACCTTCAGTATTTTTGCAGCCTTAGACAGCACTTATTAATATAAATGCTCATACATGTGTAGATACACTTTCTCAATGTAAATACTGTAACAGATGTAGATATACTTTCTCAATGTAAATACTGTAACAGATGTAGATATACTTTATCAACATAGGTACTGTAACAAATGTAGATATACTTTATCAACATAGGTGATGTAACAGATGTAGATAGGCTTTATCAACATAGGTACTGTAACATATATAGATATACTTTATCAACATAGGTACTGTAACAGATGTAGATATACTTTATCAACATAGGTGCTGTAACAGATATAGATATACTTTATCAACATAGGTGCTGTAACAGATATAGATATACTTTATCAACATAGGTGATGTAACAGATGTTGATATACTTTATCAACATAGGTGATGTAACAGATATAGATATACTTTATCAACATAGGTGATGTAACAGATGTAGATATACTTTATCAACATAGGTACTGTAACAGATGTAGAAAGGCTTTATCAACATAGGTACTGTAACAGATGTAGATAAGCTTTATCAACATAGGTAGTGTAACAGATATACATACACTTTATCAACATAGGTGATGTAACAGATGTAGATATACTTTATCAACATAGGTACTGTAACAGATATAGATATACTTTATCAACATAGGTGATGTAACAGATGTAGATATACTTTATCAACATAGGTGATGTAACAGATGTAGATATACTTTATCAACATAGGTACTGTAACAGATATAGATATTCTTTATCAACATAGGTGATGTAACAGATGTAGATATACTTTATCAACATAGGTAGTGTAACAGATATAGATATACTTTATCAACATAGGTGATGTAACAGATATAGATATACTCTATCAACATAGGTGATGTAACAGATATAGATAGGCTTTATCAACATAGGTACTGTAACAGATGTAGATAGGCTTTATCAACATAGGTACTGTAACAGATGTAGATAGGCTTTATCAACATAGGTACTGTAACAGATATAGATATACCTTATAAACATGGGTGATGTAACAGATATAGATATACTTTATCAACATAGATACTGTGACAGATATAGATATACGTTATCAATATAGGTACTGTAACAGATATCGTTATCAACATCCCTTGGTGTGGATTTCTATATGTGGTGAGGGGACCTCCCAGAGAAGGTTCTGTTCTTTCAGTTTACCTCTTCTAGGATCTAAACATTCTCCTACATGTTTGCTATGCATGGCAACCTGTGGAAGGGAGGAGATGATCCTGGTAGTTGAGGGGTTTAAGTCTAACCCACCACTTTGGGCTTGAATTTCTTTAGATGGGAGGCCTTGAGGTGGCCCTTCCAGGGTCAGTTTGCTGGTTCACTTTGGCTAGGGTCAACCTAGTACAAGTGTTGGATGTTCTCAACAAGTGTTGTGGACATTGTATCTGATGCTGGTGTTTGGGTATAGTGCTCATGAAACCCTGCGGTGTTCTTGTTTGGCACTGTAGTGTGTCTTCTCATAGAGCTCCATGAGGGGTTGGGTCAGTTGGCATCAAAACATTCTTTCATTATTATGGTTTTTCTTAATCAAAATCTAAATAAAATAGTGTAAAAACAGACCATTAGTAAACAACCACATCTTGATGATTCTGAACAGCAATCTTCAACTTCTTCAAAACTTGTACCTCATTTTCTGATATTAAAGTCTTTATCAGACAAATTATGAGGGTAAATGTCTCTATTTCTTTTATTCAGAAGGGACTTGCTGGCTCTCCTAATTTAGTCATAAAGCTTCATTCTGGTGGAAACATCCACATCTCAACAGCATTTAATTCCTTTTGCATTCAAAGCCTTTGGGGGATATTTCCATTGAGGCTACTCTCCATGCTACTTTGAATTTTCAAGAGGAGTTATTGTTGAAAAAAATTTGAAGAAAATCCCCGAGTCAGACATCCTCACTGGTTTCTCCACTTAAGGAGTTTCTGCAGTGTGGCATATCTCCTGCCACCATCAAGGTAGGATATCTTAATTCCAAGGTATGGCCATATGTTCCAAACCCTCTCAGACGTTTCCAATGTCAGCAATTTGGTCACTCAAAGACATCTTGTCATAGTTCCTTGACGTGTGCGCATTGCAGTGGATAGGACCATGATGCCTATGAGTGTGAAATAGACCCTCAGTGTGGTAATTGTAGTGGATAGGACCATGATGCCTATGAGTGTGAAATAGACCCTCAGTGTGGTAATTGTAGTGGATAGGACCATGATGCCTATGAGTGTGAAATAGACTCTCAGTGTGGTAATTGTAGTGGATAGGACCATGATGCCTATGAGTGTGAAATAGACCCTCAGTGTGGTAATTGTAGTGGATAGGACCATGATGCCTATGAGTGTGAAATAGACCCTCAGTGTGGTAATTGTAGTGGCTGTCATCCCTCTCACTTTTGTTCATGCCCTAGGTGGGTGGAAGAAAAAGAGTTACAGTCTTTGAAAATGTTTCACAACATTTCTTTCCCCGAGGCTCGAAAGTTGCTGTCTGCCACTCCATCTTGGATGTATGCCACTGCACTACGTTCAATTGTTACGGGGAGAGCAGGGAGATCTCTCAGTGCCTCTGAAAGAATCATTCTTAAAACACGTGAAGTCTTTTGACCTCAGTGGTTTAGAAAGTTGATGAATCAATGTCAACACCCATCTCTGTCCCTACTATTCTTTCCTGCAGATCCCTGGATCCACTTCATTTAGTTCCTGGTTCGGGTTTTTCCTCTGTTCCATCTTCTTTTCTGGCCCCAAGATGCAGAACAATCCTCAGTCACTGGAATCTTCTTCTAATGACAGAGATCTGCCCAAGCGACCCAGGGCAGGATCCTTGGAGATCAGTCCTCTTTAAGATGAAGAAAATAAGACATGATTGTAAATGGAAGGGCTCTCCACTCAATTCACCTATACATAAGTAAAAATGGCCACTTTGATACAGTGAACTGTTGAGGTTTACATTTAATCTAGATGACATCAAAGCACTAATTGATTCTTACTATTTTATTTGTCTTTTCTTACAGGAAACATTTCTGAAACCTGCTGATACAGTCACCTTTTGGCTGTTTTCTTTCCACAGAAATGACAGGTTGTGTGATGGACAAGTGCATGGAGAGATGGCACCTCTGGTTGATCAGCATGTGCCCACCCTGTCTTTGCCAATCGACACACCCTTGTAGGCCGATGCCATCCATGTTTCTTTGGGCTGTACCATCTCTGTTTGTTCTCTTTACCTGTCAAGAACTATGATCAATCAGACCTTGATGCTTTCGTTGTACAGTTGCTATCCCCCTTTTCATCTTGGGGGACTTTATTGGACATAATACCCTCTGAGGAGGTGTCAATATTGATGGGAGGGATAAGTTCCTAGAGCTTATGCTCTCAGATCACAACTTTTCTGTCTTCAGTCTTTGTTTTTATACTTATTTTCACGTGCCTGGTGAGCCTTTTACTTCTATTGATCTCTCAGTCTGCTCTCCTTCACTGTTCTCCCACTTTTTGTGGACAGTTGAAAGTGACCCACAGGGCAGTGATTATTACAGTACAAGATTCTGTACCCCCTTCATCATCAGGGACTTTGGCTCTGCATGGAGGCTTTCCAAACTTCCCCAGTCCAGTGTTTGTACACAGAGTTTCATGAACCTCTTCCACACTTCTGCCATCAGCAACTGTCTTTACTGTATGCCTCAAAACTTTGATCCTTACAACAACATCCCACCAGGGGTTGTGTTTTCCATTCTCATTAAGCCATGCTTTTTCGGAAGAGACAACATGCTGTTGCTCATTTTGACCTTCTTATCTGGGCACAATTGGATGAATTGGGTCTGTCATTGCTGTGTCCACTGGTTAACCCATCCCACCATGGCTTATTACCATCCCCAAGTGTGACCTTACTTTGAGTGATCTAAGAAAATTAGACACTCCCTGTTAGAAGTACCATCTTTTGTTTGCTGGACATCTTTCAAACCATCCTTCTATTCCCATTTACATGGATGTTTCAAAATTAGGTGACTCTGTGGGCTCTGCCATAGTTCGGTGGTTGTGCACAGAATCCTTTTACAGTTTCTGTGTTCAGTGCTAAACTGTACACCAGTTCTTTTGTCTTGGATCACATACCAGCTAAGCATTACTCAAATTGTACAATTTATACTGATTTGCTTAACTCTCTACTGATCCTGGAATTGCTTTTCATTAGTTCTCACCGATATTCAAACCTGACTGGCCCATTTCACTCTGACATCTACTTCTGGATACTAGGCCATGTTGGTATTGATGGGAACGAGCTTGCTAACGTTTCTGCTATGTCTGTCTGCTCTGGTGCTGTCACTGCTGTACCTGACGTTTCTGCTATGTCTGTCTGCTCTGGTGCTGTCACTGCTGTACCTGTTTCATATATGGACTATGATCCTGTATTTAAGGCTCAGCTGTGAGCCAGTTAGCAGTTAACTTGGAATGAGCAATGTGAAAACAAGCTTTTTCAGATAAAGTTCTCTATTTGACTTTGGTCATCTTGTTTCCATAAGGATCAGAAAGAAGAAGTTGTCCTAACTAGACTACACTTTGGTCACAGATTTTTAACTCATTGTTTTCTTTCATCTGGGACAGATGCACCAATGCGTGGTCTGTGTGACACTCATGTCACAATAGTCCACATTTTACTGTCATGCTATCATTTAAATTAGTACAGTTTTTGTTTTTTATTTTAATTTATTTTTCGTTTGGTTTGTTGTAGTCAGAGGTTTATATTTCCTATTTTAAATGCAGTCCTTCCTGTTGATTTTGTTTTGATTTACCTAACTCTATCAGTATTATTTTCTTCTAAAATATATATTTCTGTATACACTGATGTAGACTGCAATATTGTCAACAATTATGTTTATGGTAAAATAATTCACCATTTCTATATATATATTTCTTCATACACAGGTAGATGTAGTCTGTAATATTGTCAACAACTATGTTTACAGTACGATAATTCACCATTTCTATGTATATATTTCTTTATAAACAGATGTAGGCTGTAATATTGTCAACAACTATGTTTACAGTACGATAATTCACCATTTCTATATATATATTTCTTCATACACAGGTAGATGTAGGCTGTAATATTGTCAACAACTATGTTTACAGTAAGATAATTCACCATTTCTATGTATATATTTCTTTATAAACAGATGTAGGCTGTAATATTGTGAACAACTGTGATGTCAATGCAGAATGCGTGTATGACTATCTCAGTCTTCAGTACCATTGTCAGTGTAGGTCAGGATTTCAAGGAGATGGAAAGATATGTAGACAAGTGGAAATACCTTGTAACGTGGTGAATAGATGTGGCGTTCGTGCAGACTGTCTCTATGACCCTGGTTCTCAAGGGTACCGGTGTCGATGTTGGGAAGGCTATGAAGGTGATGGTTTTACATGTCATCCAGGAACATCTTGCAGAGAAAAACCAGATGTCTGTGATGTTCATGCAGAGTGTGTGTACAGCCCTGATTCTGACAGGTACTACTGTCGTTGTGCATCAGGGTATACAGGAGATGGCTTTACTTGTGAAGGTAAGATTAATTCTGACATATAAATTATAATCTATAACAAGCACTTTGGATATGGCTTCACTGCTAGAGGTAGGTTGACTCCTAACAGATATTGTTGTTACCTGTAACAGTCTACTTGAGATATGGCTTCACTGCTAGAGGTAGGTTGACTTCTAACAGATATTGTTGTTACTTGTAACAGTCTACTTGAGATATGGCTTCACTGCTAGAGGTAGGTTGACTCCTAACAGATATTGTTGTTACCTGTAACAGTCTACTTGAGATATGGCTTCACTGCTAGAGGTAAGTTGACTCCTAACAGATATTGTTGTTACCTGTAACAGTCTACTTGAGATATGGCTTTATTGCTAAAGGTAAGTTGACTTATCATAGATTACTTGTAGAGCATAACTAACTTTTACAGATATTATTGAAATAAAATGACATACCACACATACAAAAGAAATTAGGAAAGTTGTGATATAATGTTTGAATCAGCAAGAGATCTATTGATCCATCATAGCTGAAACTATGAAATAATCTCTTCAACATCTGAAGGCAACTTATTCCAAAAACCAACCACCAAACAATAGACCTGTTTTAGTTGAAGGTGACTCTTGTCCTGCCAAAATTTACATTTGTATCTGTTGGTCCTAGTGTTAGTCCTACTATTCCCATTATTAATTACAAAAAAAGATAATGCATCAACACTACCAATTCTCTTTACAACCATAAACACTTCATCAAATACATTCTAACCCTTTAATATTGTACACACTTCATCAAATACATTCTAACCCTTTAACATCGTACACACTTCATCAAATACATTCTAACCCTTTAACATTGTACACACTTCATCAAATACATTCTAACCCTTTAACATTGTACACACTTCATCAAATACATTCTAACCCTTTAACATCATTACACACTTCATCAAATACATTCTCACCCTTTGACATTGTACACACTTCATCAAATACATTCTAACCCTTTAACATTGTACAAACTTCATCAGATACATTCTAATACTTTAACATCGTACACACTTCATCAATTACATTCTAACCCCTTTAACATCGTTGCGCTTCATCAAATACGTTTCTAACCCTTTGTTATCCCAGGCAGCTTCATCAAATACGTTTCTAACCCAGCTGACGTTGTGCGCAGCTTCATCAGATACGTTCTAACCCTAATATTATGCGCACTTCATCAAATGCGTTTCTAACCCTTTAACATTGTACACAGCTTCATCAAATACATTCTAACCCTTTTAATATTATACGCACTAAATCAAATACGTTTCTAACCCTTTAACATCTTACACGGCTAAATCAGATACATTCTAACCCCTTTAACATTGTGCACGTTTCATCAGATACATTCTAACCCTTTAACATCGTATTACACTTCATTAAATACGTTTCTAACCCTTTAACGTTATGTACACTTCATCAAATACATTCTAACCCTTTAACGTTTGTACACAGCTTCATCAAATACATTCTAACCCAGCTAATACATCTTGCACACTTCATTAAGATACGTTTCTAACCCTTTAATATCTTGCGCTTCTATTAAATACATTCTAACCAGCTTTTAATATCGTACGCACTTCATCAGATACATTTCTAACCCTTTGACATTGTACACGCTTTATCAAATACGTTTCTAACCCTTTAATATCTTGCACACTGCATCAAATACATTCTATTCTTTAACATTGTGCACACTTCATCAGCTACATTTCTAACTGTTTAATATCATACAGGCTTCATCATATACATTCTGGCCAGCTTTACGTTGTGTACACACTTCATCAGATACATTCTAACCAGCTGACATTGTGCACGCTTCATCAGATGCGTTCTAACCCTTTAACATCGTACACACTTAAATCAGATACATATTTCTAACCCTTTAACATTGTACACACTTCATCAGATACATTCTAACCCTTTAACATTGTACACGCTTCATCAGATACGTTCTAACCCAGCTGACATCGTTGCACAGCTTCATCAGATACATTCTAACTCTTTAACATTGTACACGCTTCATCAAATACATTCTAACCCCTTTAACATCGTTGCGCGCTACTTCATCAAATACATTCTAACCCTTTAACATTGTGCGCTTCTTCATCAAATACATTCTAACCCTTTAACATCGTACACAGCTTCATCAGATACGTTCTAACCCTTTAACATCGTACACTTCATCAAATACATTTCTAACCAGCTTTAACATTGTACACACTTCATCAAATACGTTTTCTAACCCTTTAACATTGTACACACTTCATCAAATACGTTTCTAACCCTTTAACATCGTGCACACTTCATCAGATACATTCTAACCCTTTTAACATTGTACACGTTTCATCAAATACATTCTAACCCTTTATCATCGTATACACTTCATTAAATACGTTCTAACCCTTTAACATTATATACACTTTATCAAATGCATTCTAACCTCTTTAACGTTGTGCACTTCATCAAATACATTCTAACCCTTTAATATCTTACACACTTCGTTAAATACATTCTAACCCTTTGATATCTTACACACTTTATTAAATACATTCTAACCCTTTAATATCATACGCACTTCATCAGATACATTCTAACCGGCTTTAACGTTGTGCACACTTCATCAAATACGTTTCTAACCCTTTAATATCTTGCACGCTTCATCAGATACGTTCTCTTCTCTTTGACATTGTGCGCTTCATCAAGCTACGTTTCTGGCTGTTTAATATCAGCCTGGGCTTCATCATATGCATTCTAACCCTTTAACATTGTGCGCAGCTAAATCAAATACGTTTCTAACCAGCTAACATCGTTGCGCACTTCATCAGATACATTCTAACTCTTTGACATTGTGCGCACTTCATCAGATACATTCTGACCAGCTGACATTGTTGCGCAGCTTCATCAGATGCGTTTCTAACCCTTTGACGTTGTACAGCTTCATCAAGATGCATTCTAACCCGGCTGACGTTGTACACACTTCATCAGATACATTCTAACCTCTTTAACATCGTACGCGCTAAATCAAATACATTCTAACTCTTTAACATTGTACACACTTCATCAAGATACATTCTAACCGGCTGACGTTGTACACTTCATCAAATACATTCTAACCCTTTTAACATTGTACACACTTCATCAAATACATTCTAACCCAGCTTAACATCGTTACACTTCATCAAATACATTCTAACTCTTTAACATTGTACACACTTCATCAGATATATTCTAACCTTTTAACATCGTGCACGCTTCATCAAATACATTCTGGCCTTTAACATTGTACACACTTCATCAGATACATTCTAACCCTTTGACATTGTACGCACTTCATTGGATATATTCTAACCCTTTGATATCATACACACTTCATCAAATACGTTTCTAACCAGCTTTAACATTGTACACACTTCATCAGGTATATTCTAACCCCTTGACATTGTATGCACACTTTTATCAAATGTATTCTAACCCTTTAACATCTTACACACTCCATCAAATACATTCTAACCCTTTAACATTATATACACTTCATCAGGTATATTCTAACCCTTTAACATTGTACACACTTCATCAAATACATTCTAACCCTTTAACATCGTACACACTTCATCGAATACATTCTAACCATATAACACCTTACACACTTTATCAGATACATTCTAACCCTTTAATATCATACACACTTGGTCAAATACATGCTAACCCTTTAATATCATACACACTTCATCAAATACATTCTAACCCTTTAACATTGTACACACTTCATTAAATACATTCTAACCCTTTAACATCGTACACACTTCATCAAATACATTCGAACCCTTTAACATCGTACACATTTCAGCAAATACATTCTAACCCTTTAACATCATACACACTTCATCAAATACATTCTCACCCTTTATTATCCTAAACACTTCATCAAATAAATTCTAACCCTTTAATATCATATACACTTCATCAAATACATTCTAACCCTTAAACATCGTACACACTTCATCAAATACATTCTCACCCTTTATTATCCTGAACACTTCATCAAATACATTCTAACCCTTTAACATTGTACACACTTCATCAAATACATTCTAACCCTTTAATATCATACAAACTTCATCAAATACATTCTAACCCTTTAACATCTTACACACTTCATCAAATACATTCTAACCCTTTAACATTGTACACACTTCATTAGATATATTCTAACCCTTTAATATCATACACACTTCATCAAATACATTCTAACCCTTTAACATTGTACATACTTCATCAGGTATATTCTAACCCTTTAACATTGTACACACTTCATCAAATGCATTCTAACCCTTTAACATCTTACACACTCCATCAAATACATTCTAACCCTTTAACATTGTACACACTCCATCAAATACATTCTAACCCTTTAACATTGTACACACTTCATCAAATACATTCTAACCCTTTAATATCGTACACACTTGATCAAATACATTCTAACCCTTTAATATCGCTGCACACTTCATCAAATACATTCTAACCCTTTAACATTGTACACACTTCATCAAATACATTCTAACCCTTTAACATTGTACACACTTCATCAAATACATTCTAACCGTTTAATATCATACAAACTTCATCAAATACATTCTAACCCTTTAACATTGTACACACTTCATCAAATACATTCTAACCCTTTAATATCTTACACACTTCATTAAATACATTCTAACCCTTTAATATCATACAAACTTCATCAAATACATTCTCACCCTTTAGTATCATACACACTTGATCAAATACATTCTAACACTTTAATATCGTACACACTTCATCAAATACATTCTATTTCTTCTTTTCTCAATAAAAAAGCAATTTCAGAGATCTTAATCTCTCATATGACAAATCCTCCATCCCGGGCTTCATTCTAGTAACCCTTCCAACAGTTTAATGTTCTTTCTAAGATAAGTAACTCAAGACTGTAAACAATACTCCAAATGTGGCCTAACCAGTAACCTATAGAATGGAATTATGCGCTGTTTAGACTTTTATTAATATTTTTGTAGATACAGCCTAAAACTTTATTTACCCTACCACTAGCAACAAACACTGCTTGGATGGCTTAAGAGACTGATCAACCATTGCACCAAAATCCTCATCTTTCATGGCACAAGTAAGGTTGTTTCCATCAGATTATACTTGTAATTCAAATTATGATGACCCACATGCATTGTATTGTATGTATTATAATTAAAATACATCTGTCATTCATTTACCTAATACACTAAATGATCAAAATCCTTTTGTAAAGCAGCAGCAGCCTCTTCACAGCCAGTAACATTCAAGATCTTGATACCATCAGTAAATTTATACAATTTATTGAACATTTCCTCATGTATGTCATTAATGTAAATCAAAAAGAGCATTGGTGCTAAGAGTGAACTCTGAGGTACACCACTTGTGATAATAAACCAGTGTGACTGAACTACATTTGTAATAACCCTCTACTTTCGTACATCAACCCACACTTCTATCTATCTTAGTTAACTTATAACCCACACTTATAGAAATAAGTTTCTTTAGAAATCTTTAATGTGGCACTTTATCAAACTCTTTCTGGAAATCCAGATAAACCAAATCTACATCCTTTCCCTTATCTACATAAGCAGTAACATTTTCAAAGAATGTAAAAAAATTTGTAAAGCAAGATTTCTCCTTAGTGAAACCATGTTGACTCTCCAGTAAATTTTAAACTTTGTTAAATTACTTCACAAAGCATCTTTTAACAGAGTTTCTAAAACTGTTCCCACTAATAAGCCTGAAAGTAGCTGATGTTACTCATATCTACAACAGAGATAACATAAGCTGACTCAGTAATTATAGGCTTATTAGTCTTACATTATCTTAGTTATCTCTGTTGTAGATATGAGTGATATCAGCTACTTTCCAATCTGTTGATACCTGTTTACTGTTCAAAGCCTAAGCTCCTCTTGCAATTCTGCTGCCATTTCCCACAGTCTACACTTCTCTATATCTACTCTTATTAGGATAGTCTCCTATTTCTCCTTCAACCTATAAAATCTATGTACAAATTACACATCACTACTAGTACTTACTTCCTTATAAGTATATGCCACTCTTGATTTCCCAAATGAAACATTCCTTTCACCCATCAAACCTAACAAACTGTGAATAATTAACACTAACATCAGACCTAACCACTGTATTTGTAGCCTAGAAATAAATGTTCAATACTAACTGTAAGTGCCATTAGCCTACTGCCAACACTTTTGTTGTTAAGCCTAATATTCTAGAATCAGATATGTTTCTTCACCACTACTTTATATTCACACTAAAGTAATCAATTTTAACTTTAATTTTACAGAAGTGACAAATAACCAGTCTTTACATTATTTAGCATTTATGTAACACCAGTAATACACAGTCTGCTTAGCATGATTTATAACATTCCTATAATTTATAAACAAATTTAAAAGTCAAGTAAACACATTAAGTTTATAACATGAAGATATTATTAATTAGTCTTTGCATACCAGCTTTTAATAAAACAGTCAGTTTGAACCAATTTTTGATTAACCAGTCATATAAATTACACCAAAGTTTGAAATACCAATCACACATCCTAAATCTAACATTGTAGTGCACATTATAACACAAACCTTTAAATTAAAATTTTAACTATACTATTTTTATTTACCAATCATACTGAATGTAGTTAATTATTTTTATTCAACCCAAATGACTACAAATTATAATATTAATATCAAATGATATTCAAAAATCTATAACAATATAACATCTTATCTTCCCAATTTCTTCTCTTTTCTGTACTGTCCTCTCAGCAAAACTTAGTAATGTTATCATGATAACATATAATAAGAAAATAATTGCTTTAACTGTGATAAAATAAGATAATAGTTAGTTATATGAGTGTGCAGTGTTGATATGTGTAATATGGAAATGTTTACCCAAACAGTGCAGTGAGTTGTCAAATTTATGAAAACACCATTGCCACAGAGACCAAATGCTTTGTTTGTGCTTTATGTATATGTTATGAGAAAACACATACATTACTCTTGTCTTTAAGTAATGAGTTAGTAATATCTGTGATGTATGTGTACTTGTGATTAACATGAAACTGAGTAATCAGAATGTGTTTCTCTTGTGTTGAAGTAATGATTGAGTCACTACTGTGTAATGTATGTGTATCTGTTATGTGTGTGAAGTTGAGTAATCAGAATGTGTTTCTGTTGTGTTGAAGTAATGATTGAGTCACTACTGTGTAATGTATGTGTATCTGTTATGTGTGTGAAGTTAAGTAATCAGAATGTGTTTCTATAGTGTTAACTAATGATTGAGTCACTACTGTGTAATGTATGTGTATCTGTTATGTGTGTGAAGTTAAGTAATCAGAATGTGCTTCTGTAGTGTTGAAGTAATGATTGAGTCACTACTGTGTAATGTATGTGTATCTGTTATGTGTGTTAAGTTGAGTAATCAGAATGTGTTTCTGTAGTGTTGAAGTAATGATTGAGTCACGACTGTGTAATGTATGCGTATCTGTTATGTGTGTCAAGTTAAGTAATCAGAATGTGTTTCTGTAGTATTGAAGTAATGATTGAGTCACTACTGTGTAATGTATGTGTATCTGTTATGTGTCTGAAGTTGAGTAATCAGAATGTGTTTCTGTTGTGTTGAAGTAATGATTCAGTCACTACTGTGTAATGTATGTGTATCTGTTATGTGTGTGAAGTTAAGTAATCAGAATGTGTTTCTATAGTGTTGAAGTAATGATTGAGTCACTACTGTGTAATGTATGTGTATCTGTTATGTGTGTGAAGTTAAGTAATCAGAATGTGTTTCTATAGTGTTGAAGTAATGATTGAGTCACTACTGTGTAATGTATGTGTATCTGTTACGTGCATGAAGTTAAGTAATCAGAATGTGTTTCTGTAGTGTTGAAGTAATGATTGAGTCACGACTGTGTAATGTATGTGTATCTGTTATGTGTGTGAAGTTGAGTAATCAGAATGTGTTTCTGTAGTGTTGAAGTAATGATTGAGTCACGACTGTGTAATGTATGCGTATCTGTTATGTGTGTTAAGTTGAGTAATCAGAATGTGTTTCTGTAGTGTTGAAGTAATGATTGAGTCACGACTGTGTAATGTATGCGTATCTGTTATGTGTGTTAAGTTGAGTAATCAGAATGTGTTTCTGTAGTGTTGAACTAATGACTGAGTCACTATTGATTAATATATGTGTATCTTTTACGTGCATGAAGTTAAGTAATCAGAATGTGTTTCTGTAGTGTTGAACTAATGATTGAGTCACTACTGTGTAATGTATGTGTATCTGTTACGTGCATGAAGTTAAGTAATCAGAATGTGTTTCTGTTGTGTTTAAGTAATGATTAATTTATTCATAACTTTATCAGTCACTGTGCTAGAGGGCAGTGATTAAAATCTTCTGTAATTTGGACAGCTACTCCAAAGTTTGAGGGACAGTATCTACTCTTTACCCAAGGGATGTCCTTACTTCAGATGCCATTCAATCCCACAAGAAATAATCCAGGAAAGTTGGTATTAATGGAACCCTACCAGACAGCCATAGGCATTGCTACCGATTGTCAGAAGGGTCATGTCTACTGGACTGATGTTGCTCACAGGGTGATTCGGCGTGCTAACTATGATGGATCAAGCTCTGAAGTATTTATAAGGAAAAGTAAGAAAAATATATTAGAATGGCATGTCAATCAGATTATTAAATAGCATATAGTGTTGCTCTTTTGAAAACTATATCTTGTAATAAATATTAACCTAATATGTAACAAACAATTAGTCATTTCATATTTTTACAAATTCAAATAATTATTGAAACCTCAAGGCCACTCACTTTAAAAATGTACTTTATCTAATTAAAGAAAGAAGCACATGCATAACATTGAAGCATTCTACATTGGTTTTAATTATTTATTAAAATTTTAGACATTAATCACTAGTCTGTTAGTAGAATAATTATCTACCATATAGTGTTGGTATTAAACATATCTTTATTTTATAAAATGTACTAGTCTGTTAATAGAATAATAATCTACCATATAGTGTTGGTATTAAAAATATATTTTATAAAATGTATTAGTCTGTTATGGGAATAATAATCTGCCATATAGTGTTGGTATTAAAAATATATTTTATAAAATGTATTAGTCTGTTATGGCAATAATAATCTGCCATATAGTGTTGGTATTAAAAATATATTTTATAAAATGTACTACTCTGTTATGGGAATAATAATCTACCATATAGTGTTGGTATTAAAAATATCTTTTATAAAATGTATTAGTCTGTTATGGGAATAATAATCTGCCATATAGTGTTGGTATTAAAAATATATTTTATAAAATGTATTAGTCTGTTATGGGAATAATAATCTACTACATAGTGTTGGTATTAAAAATATAATTTATAAAATGTACTACTCTGTTAATAGAATAATAATCTATCATATAGTGTTGGTATTGAAAACAGGTTTATTTTATAAAATGTAGTAGTCTATTAATAGAGTAATAATCTATCATATAGTGTTGGTATTGAAAACAGCTTTATTTTATAAAATGTAGTAGTCTGTTAATAGAGTAATAGTCTATCATATAGTGTTGGTATTGAAAACAGCTTTATTTTATAAAATGTAATAGTCTGTTAATAGAGTAATAATTTATCATATAGTGTTGGTATTGAAAACAGCTTTATTTTATAAAATGTAGTAGTCTGTTAATAGAGTAATACTCTATCATATAGTGTTGGTATTGAAAACAGCTTTATTTTATAAAATGTACTCGTCTGTTATGGGAATAATAATCTACCATATAGTGTTGGTATTAAAAATATCTTTATTTTATGAAATCTACTAGTCTCTTATGGGAATAATAATCTACCATATAGTGTTGGTATTAAAAATATCTTTATTTTATAAAATGTACTAGACTGTTGTGGGAATAATAATCTACAATATAGTGTTGGTATTAAATATATATTTTATAAAATGTATTAGTCTGTTATGGGAATAATAATCTACTATATAGTGTTAGTATTAAAAATATATTTTATAAAATGTACTAGTCTGTTATGGGAATAATAATCTACTATATAGTGTTGTTATTAAAAATATATTTTATAAAATGTACTAGTCTGTTATGGGAATAATAATCTACCATATAGTGTTGGTATTAAAAATATCTTTATTTTATAAAATGTACTATACTGTTGTGGGAATAATAATCTACTATATAGTGTTAGTATTAAATATATATTTTATAAAATATATTAGTCTGTTATGGGAATAATAATCTACTATATAGTGTTAGTATTAAAAATATATTTTATAAAATGTACTAGTCTGTTATGGGAATAATAATCTACTATATAGTGTTGTTATTAAAAATATATTTTATAAAATGTACTACTCTGTTATGGGAATAATAATCTACCATATAGTGTTGGTATTAAAAATATATTTTATAAAATGTATTAGTCTGTTATGGGAATAATATTCTACTATATAGTGTTGATATTAAAAATATATTTTATAAAATGTACTACTCTGTTATGGGAGTAATAATCTACCATATAGTGTTGGTATTAAAAATATATTTTATAAAATATATTAGTTTGTTATGGGAATAATAATCTACGACATAGTGTTGGTATTAAAAATATATTTTATAAAATGTTCTACTCTGTTAATAGAATAATAATCTATCATATAGAATGTCAACATTGGTTTTTACGCCATTTTCTGTTTTAATTGCCGTTTTGCTTTTATCTTCAATTACTTTTACAAATTTTACTCCATTTACTTGACTTTTATCTTTTTACTGGACATTTGGCTACTCATTATTAAGATTTTGCGGAGTGTCTTTTAAAACTTTTATTCTTTTACATTTTGATAATAGCTGCTATGACATATAACCCGGACCAGGACTGGAAAGGCTAACTTCAGGTGATTGATGGTGGTTCCTGAACTTACCTGTTAGTCTTCCTGCCGGGTTATGATCATTACCATTTTGCTAGAGTAAATACCTTACAACTTCTTATACTCTGCCTTCTATCTTAACATTGTAGACTAGGTGTCAACATTGGTTTTATACTTTTTTGTTTTATCTTCATTTCCATTTATGTCTATTACTACATTTATTTATTTATTTATTTATTTTTTTTATATTTTTACCGAATGTCTGGCACAGATAGCCTCACTGCTTTGTGCCATAAAACACTAAATCAATCAATCAACTATTTTATAAAATGTAGTAGTCTGTTAGTAGAATAATAATCCATCATTTAGTGTTGGTATTGAAAACAGCTTTATTTTATAAAATGTAGTAGTCTGTTAATAGAGTAATAATCTATCATATAGTGTTGGTATTGAAAACAGCTTTATTTTATAAAATGTAGTAGTCTGTTAAGAGAGTAATAATCTATCATATAGTGTTGGTATTGAAAACAGGTTTATTTTATAAAATGTAGTAGTCTGTTAATAGAGTAATAATCTATCATATAGTGTTAGTATTGAAAACAGCTTTAATTTATAAAATGTAGTAGTCTGTTAATAGAGTAATAATCTATCATATAGTGTTGGTATTGAAAACAGCTTTATTTTATAAAATGTAGTAGTCTGTTAATAGAGTAATAACCTATCATATAGTGTTGTTATTGAAAACAGCTTTATTTTATAAAATGTAGTAGTCTGTTAATAGAGTAATAATCTATCATTTAGTGTTGGTATTGAAAACAGCTTTATTTTATAAAATGTAGTAGTCTGTTAATAGAGTAATAATCTATCATTTAGTGTTGGTATTGAAAACAGCTTTATTTTATAAAATGTAGTAGTCTGTTAATAGAGTAATAATCTATCATATAGTGTTGGTATTGAAAACAGCTTTATTTTATAAAATGTAGTAGTCTGTTAATAGAGTAATAATCTATTATATAGTGTTGGTATTGAAAACAGCTTTATTTAATAAAATGTAGTAGTCTGTTAATAGAGTAATAACCTATCATATTGTGTTGGTATTGAAAACAGCTTTATTTTATAAAATGTAGTAGTCTGTTAATAGAGTAATAATCTATCATATAGTGTTGGTATTGAAAACAGCTTTATTTTATAAAATGTAATAGTCTGTTAATAGAGTAATAACCTATCATATAGTGTTGGTATTGAAAACAGCTTTATTTTATAAAATGTAATAGTCTGTTAATAGAGTAATAATCTATCATATAGTGTTGGTATTGAAAACAGCTTTATTTTATAAAATGTAGTAGTCTGTTAATAGAGTAATAATCTATCATATAGTGTTGGTATTGAAAACAGCTTTATTTTATAAAATGTAGTAGTCTGTTAAGAGAGTAATAATCTATCATATAGTGTTGGTATTGAAAACAGGTTTATTTTATAAAATGTAGTAGTCTGTTAATAGAGTAATAATCTATCATATAGTGTTAGTATTGAAAACAGCTTTAATTTATAAAATGTAGTAGTCTGTTAATAGAGTAATAATCTATCATATAGTGTTGGTATTGAAAACAGCTTTATTTTATAAAATGTAGTAGTCTGTTAATAGAGTAATAATCTATCATTTAGTGTTGGTATTGAAAACAGCTTTATTTTATAAAATGTAGTAGTCTGTTAATAGAGTAATAATCTATCATTTAGTGTTGGTATTGAAAACAGCTTTATTTTATAAAATGTTGTAGTCTGTTAATAGAGTAATAATCTATCATTTAGTGTTGGTATTGAAAACAGTTTTATTTTATAAAATGTTGTAGTCTGTTAATAGAGTAATAATCAATCATTTAGTGTTGGTATTGAAAACAGCTTTATTTTATAAAATGTAATAGTCTGTTAATAGAGTAATAATCTATCATATAGTGTTGGTATTGAAAACAGCTTTATTTTATAAAATGTAGTAGTCTGTTAATAGAGTAATAATCTATCATATAGTGTTGGTATTGAAAACAGCTTTATTTTATAAAATGTAGTAGTCTGTTAATAGAGTAATAATCTATCATTTAGTGGTGGTATTGAAAACAGCTTTATTTTATAAAATGTTGTAGTCTGTTAATAGAGTAATAATCTATCATTTAGTGTTGGTATTGAAAACAGTTTTATTTTATAAAATGTTGTAGTCTGTTAATAGAGTAATAATCTATCATTTAGTGTTGGTATTGAAAACAGCTTTATTTTATAAAATGTTGTAGTCTGTTAATAGAGTAATAATCTATCATTTAGTGTTGGTATTGAAAACAGTTTTATTTTATAAAATGTTGTAGTCTGTTAATAGAGTAATAATCTATCATTTAGTGTTGGTATTAAGTGTGTCATTAGCTAAAAGGTTGAATTTTCCTCTGAAAGATCTTGTGTGGGCTAATAAGTGGTCTACTGGTAATACATTCCTCAATCATATAATCTTTTATTTCAAGGGCCCCTTTATTTTTCACTGGTTCCCACTCTGTGGTGAGTGTTGCCCCATCAGGTATGCTTTCTATTATCAATTATCAACCACTTTTGTTATAATATCTACAGGTTGCACCTTGCTATGTTGAAATAAGGTGGTTGCACAAGACTGTCTAGGTGCCTACCAGATGGTATTACTTTATTACACACTACCACTTATGGACAGCCATGAGTAAAGGTAAAAGGGATCCTGCCTGTCCCTGCAGGTCTTCAGGTTGAATAAATTAGGATTGATTTGTTTTAAAACATGCACGAAACCTGGTTCACCTATTGCAAAGTTTCCTGTGCACTGTTCCTTAGGCTGCTCAATGTATCTTATCCCTTTCTCTCCCCAAACTCTACTAGTGGAGTTGGGAGTCCTTATCCTCCTCAGTTCCTGTTTGCTTCGGAAACAGACGAAGGTTTTTCCTCCAGTGTTCAAACATGTTTCTCCACATTTGGAGAAAGGAGCCCTCGTACAAGGGTCTCTATATGTTTTTTCCAGGTGTCAGTAAGAGTGGCACCAGTCTTCATGGGAGCCTCCTCTTATTCCAGTTCAGATTTGACATGAAGCTATTCAGTTGTGGAGTGCATGGCCCTTCTCTTTGATCAATGTCAGTTTTGTATATTGTTTATAGCACTATCCTGGGTCATTGGTTGAGCACAGGTTCCATATTATCTTTATAATCCCATAGCCAAGTGGAATACTTCTTCACCACTTGGTTGGGGTGTGAGGATAAATGTACATAATTCCAGACCAGATGAGTTCTGTTTCTTTGGTTGATTATGGTGTACATAATCCTGTCATTCCAAGCCTGGGGTATCGCCTTTTGAACCTCTTCAGGTGGAAAAGAAAGTTTGTACACTTAGGTTCTGGTTACATTCTTGTCATGATTCATGTTGTTTGAATTGCATCACTTTGGCTACAGGTTTGGATCCAACCAGAGTACATATATATCTGAAGATGACCTACAAAGATTGAAACGTTGTTCTGTACTTTATTTTAATTAAAGTTTTAATACCCATACCAGCCATCTTGAGAATACATTTTTACTTCAAGTGAATTTCTTGTCATAACAAAATTGTATTTTTGATAACACTTACCTCTGTTGACACCCCCTAACTCTGTTTCCCTCCTATAAGCCAGTTTATTTCTTGGAAAAGTGATTACATTATATGAATAACGTGCCATGTACAGTATCTAGATAGAGGGCACATTGAAATTGGTGAAGAAATTTGCAAATTATAATTTATCTAAAGCATTGGAGTAGGGTATAAAAGATTGAAGCAAGTGTTCTTGATGCTTAGATGGGCAAATAGTGGAATCTCTGGAGAATGGGAAATAGCTATAGTGTTTATGGAACTAAATGTTATTGAAAATAAGTTTTCATTTTAGGAAAATGTTAACTTTTGTCAGTAAATACTAACACTTTTATTACATAAACGTTTTACCATTTAAATCAGTAAAATTTATGATGATTTTAAGCTGTGTACATTGAATCAGTTCTGTTAGTATATGTAGTGATGACCATTAATCTTTCTTTGATATATGTACTATTTATTATATAGCATTGTTTCATATATGTAATGATTATACACTGATGATGGTAAACATTATATATTTGTTACATATAATAAAGTTTCATTCACCACCTAGTCAAACCAACTTTACATATTATATATACAGTTTCCTTGTAAACAGCTTTTTATGTTATATATTCTAATCATTGTATAGCTATGTTTGAAGTACATACCAATCAATATATTTTAAATATTGACTGTCAATTTATACAAGTGTATGTAAATATAAAACACAGCCATTTAAGTGTATACTAGTGTATGTAAATGTACAATACAGCTATTTAAGTGTATACTAGCGTATGTAAATGTACAATACAGCTATTTAAGTGTATACTAGTGTATGTAAATGTACAATACAGCTATTTAAGTGTATACAAGTGTATGTAAATATAAAACACAGCTATTTAAGTGTATACTAGTGTATGTAAATGTACAATACATTTATTTAAGTCTATACTAGAGTATGTAAATGTACAATAAGCTATTTAAGTGTATACTAGTGTATGTAAATGTACAATACAGCTATTTAAGTGTATACTAGTGTATGTAAATGTACAATACAGCTATTTAAGTCTATACTAGTGTGTGTAAATGTACAATACAGCTATTTAAGTGTATACTAGTGTATGTAAATGTACAATACAGCTATTTAAGTGTGTACTAGTGTATGTAAATATACAATACAACTATTTAAGTGTATACAGGTGTATGTACATGAATAATAGAGCTAAGTGAATACTAGTATACGTAATTGCACAATAGAGTAATATAACATTATGCTTGTGTGTAAGCGTAATATTATATTAATCCATGATGACTAGAATATTATATTACTGAAGCTAGAATCAACAGTAGTGCACCTTTGTTGCAGTAAAACAGACATTCAAATTAAACAATTATACGAAATTGAGGCAGCATATTTTTTATCATGTAGTTTCTCTTGTTTCCTGTTCACAGATCTTTTATCACCAGAGGGAGTTGCTATTGACTGGGCTTCTAGGAACATTTACTGGACAGATTCAGTCAAAGATACTATTGAAGTAGCCAATTTGGATGGAAGAGAACACATGGTACTTATTGGAGAAGATCTTGTTAACCCTCGAGGAATAGCTGTTCATCCTGGGATAGGGTATGTTGGGAAGAGACATGTTAAAGTAGGAAACATTAAAGACACTTGTAACATCTCTCATGCTTGGCATCTGTTTCAACAGATACCTGTTATTATGTCAAGGATATTTCTGTTCTTATACATTTAGTCAGGTAGCTGCAACTTTGTGAAGCAGCTTTCCAAATGTATACAGAGATATTTGTGACTTTATAAAGCTGAGACCTTCTTATTAAATATATGCTTTTAGTTTGATGTCTCACCATATCTCATGAAATTGCAATTTTCAATGTTTTCCATCAGCCTTACGTCTTATACTTCTGTATATTCACATGTGGATGTATAATAGTGCAATGTAAGTATATACTAGTGTGCATATGTACAATAGTCTAATGTAAGTATATACTAGTGTGTGTACATGTACAATAGTGTAATGTAAGTATATACTAGTGTGTATATGTACAATAGTGTAATGTAAGTATAGACTAGTGTGTGTACATGCAACAATAGTGTAACGTAAGTATATACCAGTGTGTGTAGATGTATGATAGTGTAACGTAAGTATATACTAGTGTGTGTGTACATGTACAATGTAAGTATTACTGTAAGGTATATACTAATTGTGCGTAGATGTACAATAGTGTAATGTAAGTATATACTAATTGATGCAGTAGATGTACAATAGTGTAATGTAAGTATATACTAGTGATGATTGAATGTATATGTACAATAGTGTAATGTAAAGTATATACTAATGTGTGTAGATGTACAATAGTGTAATGTAAGTATATACCAGTGTGTGTAGTGTAATATATGTACAATAGTGTAATGTAAGAGGTATATACTAGTGTGTGTGTAGATGTACAATAATGTAATGTAACTGGAGTATATATACTGTAGATGTGTAGATGTACAATACTGTAATGTGAAGTATATATTACTGTGTGTAGATGTACAACAATGTAATGTAAGTGTATATACTAGATTATTGTGTAGATGTACAACAATGTAATGTAAGTATATACTAGTGTGTGTAGATGTACAACAATGTAATGTAAATATATATACTAGTGTGTGTAGATGTACAACAATGTAATGTAAGTATATACTAGGAAGTGTATATTATATGTACAATAGTGTAATGTAAAGTATATATATACCAGTGTGTAATATATGTACAATAGTGTAATGTAAAGTATATACTAGTATTGTGTAGATGTACAATAGTGTGTAATGTAAAGTATATACTAGTGTGTATATGTACAATAATGTAATGTAAGTATATACTAGTGTGTGTATATGTACAATAGTGTAATGTAAGTATAGACTAGTGTGTGTACATGTACAATAATAGTGTAATGTAAGTATATACTAGTGTGTGTAGATGTACAATAGTGTACTGTAGAGTATATAGTAATGTAATTAGATGTACAATAGTGTAATGTAAGTATATACTAGTGTTGTTACATGTACAATAGTGTACTGTAAGTATATACTAGATGTGTGTGTATATGTACAATGAAAGTGTAATGTAAGTATAGACTAGTGTGTGTACATGTACAATAGTGTACTGTAAGTATATACTAGTGTCGCGTAGATGTATGATAGTGTAATGTAAGTATATACTGTGTGTAATGTACATGTACAATGTAGTGTACTGTAAGTATATACTAGATTATTATTGTATATGTACAATAGTGTAATGTAAGTATAGACTAGTGTGTGTGTACATGTACAATAGTGTAATGTAAGTATATACTAGTGTGTGTAGATGTATAATAGTGTAATGTAAGTATATACTAGTGTGTGTACATGTACAATAGTGTAATGTAAGTATATATACTAGTGTGCATAGATGTACAATAGTGTAATGTAAGTATATACTAATGTGTGTAGATGTACAATATAGTAATGTAAGTATATACTAGTGTGTGTATACATGTACAATAGTGTAATGTAAGTATATACTACTAGGTGTGCGTAGATGTACAATAGTGTAATGTAAGTATATACTAGTGTGCATAGATGTACAATAGTGTAATGTAAGTATATACTAATATGTGTTGTAGTGTACAATAGATGTAATGTAAGTATATACTAGTGTGTGTATATGTACAATAGTGTAATGTAAGTATATACTACTAGTGTGTGTAGATGTACAATAGTGTAATGTAAGTATATATACTGATTGATAGCATAGATGTACAATAGATGTACTGTGTATATACTAGTGTAGATGTACAACAATGTAATGTAAGGGTATATACTAGTGTGTGTAGATGTACACCAATGTAATGTAATGTAAGTATACTAATGTGTGTAGATGTACAACAGTGTAATGTAAGTATATACTAGTGTGTGTAGATGTACAATAGTGTAATGTAAGGGTGTATACTAGTGTTTGTAGATGTAAAACAATGTAATGTAAGGAGTATATATACTAGTGTGTAGATGTACAACAATGTAATGTAAGTATATACTAGTGTGTGTAGATGTGTACAACAATGTAATGTAAGTATATACTAGTGTGTGTAGATGTACAACAATGTAATGTAAGTATATATACTAGTGTGTATATGTACAATAGTGTAATATAAAGAGTATATATACCAGTGTTGTGTATATGTACAATAGTGTAATGTAATGAGGTATACTAGTATGTAGATGTACATGTATGTAATGTAATGTAAGTATACTACTAGTGTAGTGTGTAGATGTACAACAATGTAATGTAAGTATATACTACTAGTGTGTAGATGTACAATAATGTAATGTAATGAAGTATATACTAGTGTTTGTAGATGTAAAACAATGTAATGTAAGAAGTGTATACTAGTGTGTAGATGTACAACAATGTAATGTAAGGTATATACTAGTGTGTGTAGATGTACAACAATGTATATGTAAGTATATACTAGTGTGTGTAGATGTACAACAATGTGTAATGTAAGTATATACTAGTGTGTATATATATACAATAGTGTAATGTAAGTATATACCAGTGTGTGTATATGTACAATGGTGTAAATAATGAGTAGTATACTACTAGTTTGTAGATGTAGTACAATGTAATGTAAAGTATATACTAGTTTGTAGAGATGTACAACAATATAATGTAAGAATATATACTAGTGTGTAGATGTACAACAATGTAATGTAAGGTATATAGTAATATTGTAGATGTACAACAATGTAATGTAAGTGTATACTAGTTGTTATTGATGTACAACAATGTAATGTAAGAAGTATATACTAGAATATTGTGTGATGTACAACAATGTAATGTAAGTATATACTAGTTGTGTTGTAGAACAACAACAATGTAATGTAAGTATATACTAGTTATTGTACAATATTTTAATGGTGTAATGTAAGTATATACCAGTGGTATATACCGGTGTACAATGAGTGTAATGTAAGTATATACTAGTGTGTGTAGATGTACAATAGTGTAATGTAAGTATATATATACTGAATTATTGTGTAGATGTACAATAATGTAGCGTGTAAGTATATATACTAGATATGTGTATATGTACAATAGTGTAATGTAAGTAGTATAGACTAGTGTGTTGTACATGTACAATAGTGTAATGTAAGTATATACTAGTGTGTGTAGATGTACATGATAGTGTAATGTAAGTATATACTAGTAGTGTTGTACGTAACAATAGTGTACTGTGAGGTTTATACTAGTGTGTGTAGATGTACAATAGTGTAATGTATTTATATATACTAGTATGTAGATGTACAACAATGTAATGTACCAAGTATATACTAATTGATGGCGTAGATGTACAATAGTGTAATGTAAGTATATACTAGTATGTGTAGATGTACAACAATGTAATGTAAGTATATACTAATGTAGTGGTAGATGTACAACAATGTAATGTAAAGTATATACTAGGTATGTAGATGTACAACAATGTAATGTAAGTATATATGCTAGTTATTATTGTGTAGATGTACAATACAATGTAATGTAAGGTATATACTAGTGTGTGTAGATGTACAATAATAATAGTGTGTAGATGTAAGTGTATAGTTACTAGTGTTTGTAGATGTAAAAACAATGTAATGTAAGTATATACTAGTTATTAGTAGATGTACAATTTAAATGTAATATATAGAGGTATACTAGTAGTGTGGGCCGAATAATGTACAATGAGTGTAATGTGAAGTATATACTACTGTGTGTGAGATGTACAACAATGTAATGTAAGAATATATATACTAGTGTGTGTAGATGTACAACAAATGTAATGTAAGTATATACTAGTGTGTGTAGATGTACAACAATGTAATGTAAAGTATGTATACTGAAGTAGTGTGTAGATGTAGTAATACAATAATGTAATGTAAAGTATATACTAGATTATTGTGTACAATGTACAATAGTGTAATGTGTAAGTATATATACCAGTGTGTGTATATGTACAATAGTGTGATGAAATGTAAAGTATATAACTGTGTGTAGATGTACAATAGTGTAATGTAAGTATATACTAGTGTTGATATAGATGTACAGTAGTATACTGTAAGTATATACTAGCTTGTAGATGTACAATAGTGTAATGTAAGTGTTATATACTAGCTGTGTGTAGATATTACAACGTGTGTAATGTAAGTATATACTAGTAATGTGTAGATGTACAACAGTGTAATGTAAGTATATACTAGTGATGTAGATGTACAATAGTGTAATGTAAGTATATACTAGTGTGTTGTAGATGTACAACAATGTAATGTAAGTATATACTAGTGTATGTAGATGTACAATAGTGTGTAATGTAACTATATACTAGTGTTTGTAGATGTACAACAATGTAATGTAAGTATATACTAGTGTGTAGATGTACAACAGATGTAATGTAAGTATAATACTAGTGAATTTTGTAGATGTACAATAATAATGTAATGTAAGTATATACTAGTAGTGTGTAGATGTACAACAATGTAATGTAGTATATGTTATATACTAGTGTGTAGATAATACAACAATGTAATGTAAGTATATATTAGTGTGTTGTAGATTAATACAATAATGTAATGTAAGGTGTATACTAGTGTTTGTAGATGTACAACAATGTAATGTAAGTTATATACTAGTGGGTAGATGTACAATAGTGTAATATAAGTATATACTAGTGTGTGTAGATACAACAGGTGTAATGTAAGTATATACTAATTATTGTAGATGTACAATAGAATAATTAAGTATATACTGGTGTGTAGATGTACAATAGTGTAATGTAAGTATATACTGGTGTGTAGATGTACAATAGAGTAATATAAGTATATATACTAGTGTGTAGATGTACAACAATGTAATGTAAGTATATACTAGTGTGTGTAGATGTACAACAATGTAAATGTTGAAATTATATACTAATGTGTAGATGTACCATAGGTGTAATTTTAAGTATATACTAGTGTGTGTATATGTACAATAGTATAATGTAAGTATATACTAATTAGATTGTAGATGTACAACAGTGTAATGTAAGTATATACTAGTGTTATGTAGATGTACAATAGACAATGTAATATAAGTATATACTAGTGATGGCATTAGATGTATTTGCAATAGTGTAATGTAAGTATATACTGGTGTGTAGATGTACAATGGTGTAATGTAAGTATATACTAGTGTTTGTAGATGTACAACAATGTAATGTAAGTATATACTAGATGTGTGTAGATGTACAACAATGTAATGTAAGTATATACTAGTTGTGCGTAGATGTACAACAGTAATAATGTAATTACTATACTAGTGTGTGTAGATGTACAACAATGTAATGTAAGTATATACTACTGGTGTGTAGATGTACAATGGTAGTTAATGTAAGTGTATACTAGTGTTTGTAGATGTACAACAATGTAATGTAAGGTATATACTAGTGTGTAGATGTACAATGAATGTAATATAAGTATATATACTAGTATTGTAGATGTACAACAGTGTAATGTAAGTAGTATATACTAGTGTGTAGATGTACAAACAATGTAATGTAAGTATATACTAGTGTGTAGATGTACAACAATGTAATGTAGGTATATACTAGTGTGTAGATGTACAATAATGTAATGTAAGAGGTGTATACTAGTGTTTGTAGATGTACAACAATGTAATGTAAGTATATACTAGTGTGTAGATGTACAATGATGTAATGTAAGGTATATACTAGTGTGTGTAGATGTACAACAATGTAATGTACTAAGTACTTATACTGGTGTGTAGATGTACAACAATGTAATGTAAGTATATACTAGTGTGTAGATGTGTACAATAGTGTAATGTAAGTATATACTAGTGTTGTAGATGTACAACAATGTAATGTAAAGTATACTAATTATGTGTGTAGATGTACAACAATGTAATGTAAGTATATACTAGTGTGTGTAGATGTACAACAATGTAATGTAAGTATATACTAGTGTGTAGATGTACAATAGTGTAATGTAAGTATATACTAGTGTGTGTGTAGATGTACAATAGTTATTAATGTAAGTATATATACTAGTGTGTGTGGATGTACAATAGTGTAATGTAAAGTAGTATATACTACTAGTGTGTGTAGAATGTACAATAGTGTAATGTAAGTGTATACTAATTGTTTGTGTAGATGTACAACAATGTAATGTAAATAAGTATATATATACTGGGTAATGTGTAACAGATGTACAATAGTGCAATGTAAGAGATGTATACTAGTGTTTTTGTATGAATGTATAGTGTATGGGTGTAATGTAAGGTTAGTATACACTTGTGTGTAGATGTTGCAATAGTGTAATGGTATATACTAGTGTGTGTAGATGTACAATAATGTAATGTAAGTGTATACTGAATTATTGTAGATGTACAACAGTGTAATGTAAGTATACTAGTGTGTGATGTACAGTAATGTAATGTAAGTGTATACTGGTGTTCATAGATGTACAGTAGTGTAATGCAAGTGTATACTGGTGTTAATAGATGTACAATAGTCTAATGTAAGTGTATACTGGTGTTCATAGATGTACAATAGTGTAATGTAAGTGTATACTGGTGTTCATAGATGTATGTAATGTAAGTGGATACTGGTGTTCATAAATGTATGTAATGTAAGTGGATACTAGTGTTCATAGATGTATGTAATGTAAGTGGATACTAGTGTGTGTAGATGTACAGTAGCTGTGTAAATGTATACTAGTGTGTGTAGATGTAATTTAGAGCTATGTAAGTATATGTAGATGTGGTAAGAAGAGATAACACTATGGGGTATCAGCATTCTCTGCTTTACTGATGTCAGTCCCTTTATCCAACTATCTGATGAAATTGATGACAGTATACACACAACAATGGCAGCATCTGGAATTGTAGATCTGGTCCATGATAAGAAAGGCTATAATATAACTGAAATCAAGCATGATCACTGGTTGGTCAATGTGGATTATACCTCGTCATGCACAATT